>NW_027464623.1:722500-980704 GCF_043290135.1 Rhipicephalus microplus
GCGGATGGCCCAACTGCGCATCCGTTGGGGCACGCACGGTGTGCTCCACCCGCGGTGAGCCAGGCGTGCGGCCCTCGGGACCCCCTGATATCGCCACAGCATCACGCACGTCCAGCCGTGCATGCCCAGGGGCCCGAACCCCCGCAGGACACATCGAGGATGATGTCAGTAGGCGCCAGCAGTCCACGAGGCCCTGAGCAGCAGGCACCGGTGTGCAGGGGAAACTGATGGCGTGGAGTGTCACAGCGGGCTCTGGGTCCACAGTGCGAGTGGTGCCACGGGCCTCCACAGGCGCCGGGACAGGCGGGGAGCCTGCAGGAAGGTCAGCTGGCCCAGCCGAGGTCGTCATGGAGTCTGGTGGGGCCACGGTGTCACGTGCCGTCGCTTTCGTGGAAAACGTGCAGGTAGCAAGTACGTGTGAAGAAGCTCTGCACTGGGGCTCTGAGGGAATGTACCTCTCGGAGGGAAGGTCAGTCGCAGTGGGGGAGTCTTCTACCTCGCGGTCGTGATCAGGTGCAGGAGTGGATGTTTCTGCGACCGGATCAGGTGTAGAAGTAGTCGAAGCCGGGGTACCGAGATAGCGGTCAATGGAGGGCTGCGGACCGGTTCGTACCTTGCTCTGCGACGTCGGGGAAACCTGCCTGGTGCGGGTAAACGGAAGCGGACGGTATGTGTTGCCGCTGCGGGCGAGCACCGCAGGGCAGAGGGCTTCGTAAGGCTGCGGGCTGGTGCTTGAAGTGGCAGCGAGATGGCGCAACTCTACCGGAAGGGCGTCGAGAAGAATGGCGTGCATCAGCAGCTGGTCCGTGATGCCATTCACCGCAAGAACGGCGTCGAGCTGCATAAACCATACCTTGGGGTAGGTCAATTGGAACGGCGGCACTGGCGGGCAGAGTTGCGGGAACATGGCAGCGGGCCGTTCGGCGAAGGGCGTGTTCTCCGGGTCACCAATGTAGCGGCGAGAGAAGAGAGACGGGAGACAGCGTCGAAGGCGTCCGACGGGGCCGTGCTGATCTCGCCACTTTATTCCACGCCTGAAGAGGAGCCGCGGTGGCTGTCCACGACCAACGCGCCAGGTGCATGAGCTCGTTCTAATCTCGCGCAGCTCGAGCTAGCATCAGCTGCGTGAGAGGCGCGGCGCACTGATCAAGAAATGATGGCGATGATGATGGCACTACAAGCTCTTTCAATAAAATCATCCGATTATTAGTTGAAAAAAGTGTTGCAGGGCCTCTTTCCGAAAGTGTTCAAAAGTCATACACCTTCGGGACGATCATGTAGGGCAATTTGTGACAAAAGGTAATGTGACTACTCTTTAAAGAAAAAAAGATGTACGTCATGATCCCATAAGCAGTAAAGATATAGGAATGGTTCATTATCTTTCAAAAACAAATATATTCTATACATTAGTAAGCCGCGATCGCACAGAAAAAAACATGAATAGCTTGCTTTCACTACACACCCTAAAATTCATACACAAGTAGCTTTGAAATCAATCAAATATATAATCAATCTCCCCATCAATCGATCGATAGGTCCATCAATGGACGACTACTTCGATTTGATTGAATGATATGTGAAGTTTAATTACCCAAAACTACTGTATTATTATTCAAGATGCTGTATTGAAGGGCTGCGCAGATTTCAACCACCATGGGGTTTTTTAACGTGCACCCGAATTTCAGCCGACGAGCCTAAAGCTTTTCCGCTTCCATCGAACACGCTGTCGCCAGAGCCGGGACTTGATTCCGGGATGACTACTTTGTCTTCAATGAAAAGTACCTTTTATTGATCACCCGCTTAACTTCCAGTGATAGCAAAATACGCGCAGAAATAGCGAAAAATAAAAAGCTCTGGCCACCGAACTGTCGAAATCCGCTTTGCGGGCAAAAAGAAGTTCTTTATTGTCAGACCACTCCGCAAGACGATTTCGCGGTGAATGTCTTTGATTTTACGACGCCTTCACGTGTTTCTATAGCGGCTTGCGACTGGCCAGAGTGCTATAGACCAAACCGCAGTTACCATTCAAAGAAGTTTAATCAAGGAATGCAGTCCTTTGTGTAGAATATTGGGTGAATATAAAACGAAAGTTTTTTAGACGGTGCAGAAAAGGCGCTGCCGAATTTCAATCGGAACTTTTTTCATTCGCAGCAAAATGCGAGGCACGTGATTTGAAAAGAAATACGTGAGCGGAGACAAAAAAAAAAACCAAATGTCAACTCGTGCAGAAGCGAGCCGCAGCCTGCCGGACCCTTACTTGAGCAAAACGCTGCTAGCGTAAGTAATTTCCCTTTTCTTGAAAAATGAGATGCATGCTTGTTTAGTAACAAAGTGTAACAAATATTATAAATCCATTGCAATCGTGAATAGCAATTGTTTTCTTCGGTATGTCGCAATAACATGGTTAGCAAACGGCGCATAGCATTCGCGAACTGTAGAATCCATTGACAATAAAGCCGAAGAGCTCTTTGCAATGTGTTACCGAACGAGCAATAAACAAGAGCTAAAGTTTCTCCTCCCACTCCGTAAGGACAAAGGAAATCTTGTGCCGTGCTTTTGTGAATACTTTGTGTAGTGCACACAGTAATGGTCACATAATATTTCAGCGAAAGCTGTTATGAGATCACAATTCGGGTCACGCGCGACGCCGCAGTTGTTCGCCGCCACTGCCGGTGTCCGTGACCACTATCGCACGAAATAAAAAAAAAACTGGGTAAGTAAAAAGCACCAAGGACACAGCGGGATACTCAAGCGTGGGTCCGCTGCGTGCCAGCCCAGTGTTGTACTACTGAGCCATGCCAATGCTTGCGATTTGTTCGGAATTTTGCCTTAGGCAGGCCTGGTGTCGGGAAGGGAATCACGTTATTATGAGTAGTAAAGCGTTTTAGAACAGCAAAGGAACAACAAGGCGTCACGCGATGCGAATAGCGTGACGAGTGGGTCGTCCAATGTTTCAACCGATTACAAAAACTTGTTTTTGTTCACATAGTAACTGTGGTGCATACCCACACTTTAGCGATTTCAGTTTATTATTGCCAAAAGTTCATTAGTTTTTTAATCATGCTATTTTAGAGTCTTTCAGTTAACCCGGCGTTCATAATTTGTAGCCTTGTTGCTGCCTGCATTTAGCGCTTTATTTTGAGAATGAAAAAGCCACATGAGGTGCATGAATGAATCAAAACCCGGACCCGTGAAGTGCTCCGCGCTTAAAGTAAGTTCTGATGACAGTATTTCAATTCAGATAGAAAACAGCGCCAATAACGAGCGACACGAAAAGAAGTAGAGAGAGAGTGTCACTTGATGTTGCACTGCTAATACTGAAGCCCAATGTTCAACCTCTACTACAGCAACCATGCACTCCTGCGGCTGGCGCGTAGAAACAGGCACTAGAGGAGAGATCACGACAACGCCAATGCCATGTCCGTGTCTGCATTGCTACGTTATTTTACCCCTTTACCCCAAATCTGTACCAATAAGCTTCATTCTCTGTCGTTATACAAGGAAGTGGCATGTATGCGTCCTCCACGTTCTCGTGGAGCGGCCCAAATGTAATGTTTTTTTCACTCACTGTTGAAGAATACTATCTCGGCACTGTTGTTGCTTTTGATTTACTCTTTTTCATCGATCTGATAAGCTATGGTGGCCGGCATTTTGAGACTTTCATCTCTCGCGCACCACATAAACAAGAAAAAAAAAGCAGCAGAGCTTGACATCTTCGTGTGAATGTGGGCGTGAATGCGAAATACTATAGCCGAAAAACGCGTCTCACGAGATGAGCGAATAGAAGACAACATGTAGAAGTGCACTCAGTGACCGCGGCAGAGAATACAGAGCCAAGTATGGCATCCAACGTACTAGGCAACGCCGAAGCCCAGGCGACCAGAAAACTTCCGCCCTTTATTAACGCCAGTCTATACCATTAGGGCAAGAAAGCGCGCCTTGTCCTTCGCGGGTTGACGAGTCTGTCCTCGACAAGCCCAATGATTTGGGCCTGGCCCCCCGAGGCACTGGCTTGCCTATTCGGTGATTCTGCGAACTGCTCTAAGAAAACGAACATATACGAGGAAAGCGGGATGATTGTGACCTTCGCGGTAGGCACAATGCAAACTGCACAATGTATGGCCTTGAAGAGACCATCGAATAAGCATTCTCTATTTTAATTAAGGATATGTGGTTGAGCGGGCGCATTTCAATTAGAAATACCTCAAGCATACGAAAAAAAAACAAGCTTCGGTTGCTAAAATTATTCTTGTATTGAAAGTGAATAAACACAATTTCCTCTGTTCAACGGGGGATAATCATAATAAGCCGCAGTGAGTAAAAGGTCAACCAATGTTAGCCATCACCAGCGATAGTTTACTGGCCCCTGCACTAAGCACAGTGGCCACGGTGCTTTACTGTTGACTCGAAGGCAACGCGTTCAATGCTGTCAACGGTTTTCGTGTTTTCAGAGAGCTGAAAAGCTAGAGGCCCGGGTATCGTGCAATGTCAGTGCCTGTCAAAGAAACCAAAATGACTGAGATCGCCGGAGCCCTCTGACACGGCATGCCCGGCAATCATATTGTTCTTTTTGGCACGTAAACGCCAGATATTATTGTTATCGTTAACGCAAATAACGTTGCCAACACTTGTTAGGGCTGGTAGTACGGTAATGGATGCAATAGTTGAATTTAGCCAGACATCGTGAAAGAAACGTTACGAAATATGTGTATTAGAGGCCCACAGCCCACAAGGCCACTGTGTTCTAAATCATCCCGCAGCTCAAGCTAGTGTACGTTCGCATACACAAAATAGGCCGAGGAAACGAGCATACACTGAGCAGCCACCGTCGTCGGACCGCCAAGCATGTAAACTAAAAAAAACCTGCCCAGAATCCTCATAACCATTATCGCAGCAAAATTCGCGAGAGGAGTCATGTCCCCAACATCATACGTTTGTTGTAGGACAAGTAGTAGTCACTTGAGGATAGGCAAGGAGGTTACTTTTGATTTGTAGGTGGGTGAGAAGGGGGAGGGGAGTGAAAGAAGAGAACAGGTGACCCCTGTGGAAAAATGACTATACCCATACGGCCTACGCTAGGCCATGTTAACCCCCTTTTCATTTGAATCAACAGCTGTCGGCGCTCGTAGGAACACTGTAGTCGAAGCCACTGCTTCACGCCTTGGAAGATGATGCTCTAGAACAAACGAGCACAGCCGTAAGCCCGCGGGCAGCTCGTGGCATTAGGCACAAAATTACGCTTTCACCCAAACCCACCTCCAAAACTCCCGACTAAGCGACGAATGTGACTCGATGTAGATCTCGATGAACACATATGCGAGTCGTCTATCAAGGTTCAGGGTCGAAAGTCACGCTGAAATTTCTTTTTGTAACCTATCTTCACAAATTACAACTTAGTGATATGTGTAGTAAAAGTACGTGATATTTAATCCGGTCTAATGCGTCATAAATAATAATTAACCGAAATTTCTCTCTTTTTCTGCACCCTCCCCATTCTCCCTGGTTTGCCGTGGGCCCCGTTCCATGTGAGTTTTGTACAAGTCGGCCCTTTACCTCAACAGCTTGCCGACCCTCTTCTCGGCCACTCCTAGGATCCCATCCATTTGCGTCTTTAAATTATTAACAATGGTCGAAAAGTGCGCTTTTGGTAAGTATTGAGGAATTCAGTGCACCGCGAACTCGACAACATTGATTGGTCGATATGTAAGGTTTAACGTCCAAAAACCACTATATGGATATGAGAGACGCCGTAGTGGAGGGCTCCGGAAATTTTTGACCACCAGTGGTTCTTTGACGTTCACCCAAATCTGAACACATGGGCCTACAGCATTTTCGCATCCATCGAAAAGCGAATTGGACAACAGGAAAAAAAAGACTACACACGAAGTGCTATCAGCAGCAACAACGTTCATTTTCCGAGACCCACACCACTTCAAGTATAGCAATGCTTCAACACTGAACAAAGGTTGAGTTTTCGAGTTTGTGCTTCAACCAATTACTCTTGAAGATATATTTCGACAAAAATTCGACTGATCGGGAAGAGCTAGGAGCAAGGTTAGGAAGCGAGCTAGTTTGTATTTCATAAATAAGGTTGAAAGTGAAGCGCAAATTGTACATAGCACACAAGAAACGACGAGAACGATCGCTTACTTCCAACTATACTACTCAAAGCTATCAGGGTAATAAAACAAACTAGAAACCAAACAGCAGTGAAACTACGCAGAAATAACACGTGCCGGTGAATTTAAATAATCGGGTTATTTTGTGTCAGTGTGATCATGGCTTGCTAACACAGCTTCTATTTATTATCGCCACCACCTCAATGATGATCCTAGAGCTTCCATTAGGATGGGTAGCCGACCAACTGGCAGCATGAAACAACAGCACGCGTTTACAGTCCGCGCAAGACGTCGCCAGGAAACCATCATAGCCTTTTCTATAGGACTTTTACAAAGTGCTCCTGCAATCGCACATTCAAGCATCTATCTGTCTGCCCAACATAACTTCGACTACACGACAAAGGTACGTTTACACTAAGTCTTTGGCACATTCTATTATTTTATTTCGGTGTTTGATTCTTCAGCTCTTTGAAGGTATTCCTACAGGAATGCTTCTGGCACATAACTACAAGTTATTAGGCGCAAAAAAACACCACTGAGACTCTTTTTCTTCAACCAATTGTTTCTAGATTGTGCCATATGCCATGCAGGTATGGAATCACGGCCACATTCTTACGCATGGTTGCCTGAGAATCAGTGCACGTGTCACTGATTTTCGAAAGCTTGCGCGATTTTCTAACATGAAAGTGTTTTATGCCGGATTCTACCGTGACTATGATGACGTATTTGCGTCATGGAAGTGGCGTTGAATAATATATTCTAAGAATGCGCAAAGAAAAAAAGTTTTGAGGCAAGCATCTGTCACGTATAATCAAACCAAAAACCTCTCAATTCTAAGCGTGAGGTGCTAACCACTATACGCCACAAAGCGTTCATTGCCCGTGACACTAACCGCAAGCTATTTATATACATTGTATGCCATTTTCAAGTCGTCCTGAGTGCTTCAAAACTTTAGCCCGTTTCCATTATCAGAGGTGAGATGGTGCGACAGGCTCGCGTTGGGTTCGGTCTAAACGTCGTCACTTCCAAGAAGCTGATAGTTACAGCACGAGCACAGAACGATGACAAAGAGACAAGAAGGACACGAAGAAAACGAAGGTCCAGCTTGTCTCTTAGTCGTCGTTCTGTTCTTGTGCTAGAACTATCGTCATGTCATACCAACTAGCCCGAGCTGCCACACTTTCAGGAAGCGCCGAATCTCCACGCAGCGTGGTCTGTCCTGCGCGCGCGTTTACCAGACTCGTAAGTCAGGAGAGGACGAAGGTCACTTCGCACGCTGCCAAGGCCGCGTTTACGCAAGAAGCGCGCTACTGTCACGCGACGCAGGAAGTATAGTGACAGTTGTTTTCGCTTGCCCTGGGTATACTTGTGCACTCGTTTTATGCGTTTTTTTCTGGTTTTGAACAGCGTGCTTCAAGGGTCGAGCTGTGAGAGTTGTTGTTTCGCGCTCTTCCTGTGTTTGCTAATTTCGTGCGTGTGTTCGTCTTGAGGTGCGCGCTGCAAGTTTGGAGCTGCTTGCCGTTCGTAACGTCACTTTGTAATTTCTTGCTGTTGCTGAAAGAAGGCACAATAAACGTTCGACTACCTCTGTAAAGACATGTTTCACTTTCACATTATACCAAGTCCTATATATCGGCAGAGCAGCCACGTTTTGTTTTTTCGATACGAATACCAGCCAGTGCCTAAGTTATCCAGCTACCAGCTGATATCCAGCTGTGAGTTCGTGCCTAGAATACCCAGCTACCAGGATAGCATCAGGTGCGTAAAATACAAACACACGTACGTGCGCGCGAGTGTGTGTGTGAGAGAGAGACTGAGATCGAGAGAGGGCCTATTTAACCCAGAAAACGAGCTGCGCACTTTTCCTGTTATTAAAGGCGAATTGAGCTGCCTTATCAAGGACACTCTCGGAACTTCGTTAATCGGAGGTGCTAGCTTCTTCTTTTATTACCCGCACTAAAGAGCATTCACTGAACTGCATGATTTACTTCGCGGGAGGATGAAAAGGTGGGAAATAGAGTTGTGATTTCAGTGAAGACAGAGAACGGATAGCTTTTGTTATTTTTGTTATTTGTTTTTTTTCTGAAACGCAACGAATAAATGCTATCGTTCTTAGAATGGTGGGAGTAGCTGCGCTTTCGGCGGTCATGCGTTACATTCTTAATCACCTGGATGTGTAGTTGCTAAGAGCTGAATTAAATGTGCATGGCGCACCTGGTTGAAGGCTCCTTATAATGGCCCCTTAATGTAGCTGGGAACGCAGCGCAATGAACTTCTGCAGGGTTTAAAAGGTGGAGACGTCCCTACACCTTTCTTTTCTTTTTTTGAAAAGGGTGGCACACGGCATCCTTGCAACTTGGAAATGAGAAGTCGTAGCGAACTTAAGAACTATTTCTCTTGTCAACATTGCTCTTGTGTATGAATATCACAAAAGAAAGCATTGGCAAAAATAAATACACAAATAAAAAAGCCTCAATCCAGCGCGCACAGACACAGTGAAAACTGAGTGGCCTTTTAGGGCCTTGCATTTACAGTCTTTTTTTAAACGCTACTCGCAGAATTGCAGGGTGATTGATTGATTGACATGTGAGTTTTAACGTCTTGAAACAACCATATGATTATTATAGACGCCGTATTGGAGGGCTTTGTAAATTTCGACCACCTGGGTTTTTTTAGCATGCACCCAAATCTGAGCACACGGGCCTACAGCATTGTCGCCTCAATCGAAAATACAGCCCCAAATCCGAGATTCGATCCGGCGACCTGCAGATCAGCAGTCAAGTACCTTAGCCACTAGACCACTGGGGCGGGGCCATTCACAGAGTTCCCACTATTCCATGAATCATCATAATTTCTGCGTAGTAGAAAGGCATTGCTTCGTTTTGTTTGGTCGCCTAAAAGAACTTGGCTTGAACCTACAAGAAAATTGGCCGCACGGCACCTTATATACGGCAGGGTACGAGGACCTTTATTTAAGTATCCGGAGAAGTTCCACCTCTACGGGCTGATATTGTGAGATATTGAGGGCCCAGTTCTACTTCCGCTCTGTGAAGTCTTTACCTCCTCTCCCTCCCCCTCCCCGTAACAAAGGCTCTAGTTCACACGTTCCCCGCAGCGAGGTCATTGTGGGCTGAAGCCACTTGCGTATAGATAGCGGCATGAAAGCAAGGTTAGAATAGTAATTAGTTTGTAGCACCCACAGGGTCATCGCCGGTGGCCTCATGAGGTTTTTGTGTGGCGCAGGTAATCCTTTTTTTTTTCTTGATAGAAGTGCTTTGTGAATTCATTAAACATCCTTGATAACACGGATAAACAAATATCTTCCGGTTGGTGACTGTACCTTACAAAGGAATTTCAATTGCTCTGCCATAAAAAAAGAAACACATAAGAAGTAGAAGAGGACAAAACGTAACATAAATAAAAAGT
Source organism: Rhipicephalus microplus (assembly GCF_043290135.1). Classification (NCBI taxonomy): domain Eukaryota; kingdom Metazoa; phylum Arthropoda; class Arachnida; order Ixodida; family Ixodidae; genus Rhipicephalus; species Rhipicephalus microplus. The sequence continues at coordinate 732,046 of NW_027464623.1, forward strand.
AAGAACAGAAATTTTCGCAGAGCATTCAGTATTCCACTATTTATTTTTTATTCTGTAGTGAACAACGATGAAGAATTATGCCTCAAGTTTTCGTAATAGGTTGGATGATTGTATGAGCAACTCTTTAAGCAATTCGCATTGTGTGACGCGTGGTGGTTCCTTTGCTGCTCTAATGGATGGATGGATGCGAAACTTAATTTGAAGTCCTGAGGTGCACGACTCAACGCGCAGCGGGCCGCTCTCACGTTGGGACAGTCAGGCCAAGCACGACCGCCACATTGTGGGCCCTCTGGACAGCCCACAGTTGATCCCCGCCATTGGGGCTCTTAATAGCGTTCAACCTATTTTCACCATTAAATTGGTTCATGCACTGAAACGAGGGGCAACACCAGAGCCTGTCGTCTAAACTAGCGAATTCGTTGCAGTGCCTGCAAGAGCTATCAGAACAAAGGCTGTTCTAATATGCTTTATTACTCAGATTGACACCATTCCTTTCCCAACGTGAAGCCTGCCTAGGTTCACTGTGCAACAGGCACCCGCGTGGCTGAAGGGTAGAACACTGGTCTGCCACGTATAGGTGACCCTGGTTGGAATTGCATGGTGTTCAAAGTGCTTTTTATTTACTTAGTTCTATTTTATTTTTATTTCGTGCGAAAAGGCTTACGGATACTGGCGGCGGCGAAGGAAAACTACTGCGTCAAAAACGACTTTTGTCATCTCATACTCGCTTTCGCTGTACATACAGAAAGCATGGCAAGGAATGAAGAGCGACAGGAACCTTGGGATATGATGCAGTTTTGTGGAATGTGATGTACGCATTATCGTGCATCGTTCATCACAGCTTGTGTTTCTCAAGAACTGCGTTATGTACGCAAACTGGCAATGGTTGTTATAACGCGCAGAACTTATAGTTAACCAGATCGTTTGCTGTCAGTTATGTTTTGATAGGTTCTCGTGGTGCAGAAAAACGAAGTACGTTCACACTTGGTTACTAATATGCGCTGTTTTACATTACATGTTGTGTTCCAACACTTTTCGCATATCAGCTAGATGTTGAGGTACAAGCAGACAAAAGGAGTAGGCAGAAAATATATTTCAAGAAAGGAAGGTGTGGTATTGAAATGTTAAAAATCTGAGTACGTCCTTTCAAGTGTGTCAGGTTCATCTAGATTTGAAATAGTACTTTGGAACACCCTCAAACTGCTTCATTCATGATTTCAGCATAAAGTAAAAAAATTACGGCATATTCTAGGGGTGAATGATGATGAATGGGCGAAGCTCCGGAGGAATTCATCGGTAAACTGTGAATCTTCCGTGTAATTCGCCCAGTCGATCATCATGTAAAGACGTGAGAAACGCTGTGTGTGTATATACACTAATCAACTTTTATTTGTTCTTAGACGATGGATGGCTTTCGATGTCCCTTCATTATGACGGCTTTATGGTCTGTGAAGTGACATCATTCCTATTTTATAAGATCTCGCGTCTTTCATCAACTACAAGTACCGCTTTCTAGTTTATAACATCTTGCATCTTTTCATCATCAGCTACAAGTACCACCATCTAGTAAACACTACAAGAACTAAACGAGAGGTGGCTACATACAGGAGACGGTACCGCCATCTAGTGAACACTGCAAGAACTAAACTAGAGGTGGCTACATACAGGGGACGGTACCGCCATCTAGTGAACACTGCAAGAACTAAACTAGAGGTGGCTACATACAGGCTACAGGGGACGCACAGCCCACGCCCCAAGGAGCTTCGCCCCTAAAAAAGAACTTGCAAAGTAGAAGCACGTGCCTCAGCACTCTACAAACAAGCTATAGATCAACGCAAGATATATGGACAAGAGTAGTGGAAGGTCGCCGGCCTTGAGACTCTCTTTTTAACGCGTGCTGAGTTAAGCTCAGTGCAGTGTCTCTTTTCAATTCTGAGAAGTTGGCGGGTGTAGGATATTCAAGTACAGCGCGTAATAATGTTTTCCCAATATTTTACAGCAGCCTGAAGTGGCTTAGGTAATGGCGCCGCGAGATGGTCCCGACGTGACACGCATGATCTTACTGCCGTTTTGAAATTTAATGAAATATTTATGAGCATGTGATGCCGAGTGCCTTGAACTTTCTCTAAGAACTAAAACGCAATTTTATTTGGACCTTCGCTGAGGGTGTTCATAATTGTAGGCGTACACACGGAACAGAAAGGGGCACACAGGGGGCCGGCTGCCACCCTTTAATCATTTTAGAACTAATCCTATAGTCTACCTTTCACCTTTACTAAGTCTTACTTACCCACGGCTGTTTATTGGGCTGGCTTATAGCCGGCCGAGCGCCGCATAAAACATACAACAGGCAGAATTACCCCTTATAGCTATGACTTGGCTTATGGCCATAAGGCCGTCTGAGGGTCGGATGTGTAGTACTCGAAGAACTGTCTATTTCCCACATTTTCTCATCAAAAGTCGTGGACTAAGTATAAATATATTGTTACGTGGTTTCGGCTGACGGAAACAGGGCATAGTGCGACCCTAAAAGGGCGCCTCAGATTGAAGGTGAAGAGGTTAACGTTGTTCGTGAGCTCTGTTGTGGCTGTAGACTGAATACTGTTATTTTCCAAGTAACATTTTGGTGGAAGTTCTGGGTGCTCTTCTGACAACGGAGCTACGCAGTAGATGCCTCCTTAAGTCTGCTACCATGGCTTCGGGGGAAGACACGCCTTCGCCACCTACCTCGGCAACGACAGCAACCCGGTAAGTCTCCTTAACACAACCCCGTGACTCCGGTACCTTTACTGGAGAGAACAATGCCAATGTGGACAAGTGGCTCAGTATGGAAGAGCGCTTGAGCAAGCGATGTGACTGGGGCCCAACCGTTATGCTCGCGAATGCCATATCCTATCTTGACAAGACCCCTCTTATCTGGTTTGAGAACCACGAGACTCATCTACTTTTAAACCCTAGACTGAAGGTGAAGAGGTTGACGTTGTTGGTGAGCTGTGTTGTGACTGCGGACTGTATACTCTTCTTTGCACGTAACAATATTAAGAATATTTCGCGTTTTACTTGCGGAAACAATGATAGTTGGCGAGGCATGCTGAAAGGTAGGGGGTCAAACATTTCGACGCGTACGCTGCTTACGCCTTAGCGAACACTGGCATCACACGGTACACTGGCCTCAAGCGCTCCACGTCCTTCGAAAATCGATCGCCACGACCGGTATCAAACCCAAAACCTTCGGTTAAGCAGCTGCGCATCGTAACAGCTACCTCACTGCGGAGTACAGGACCAAATACAGACTGCTAAGAGAAGAACGTCATCGCTTGGTTTTAACTTTTGTGCCCATTTCGTTGCTTGAAAGCTTGGTTTATGTGGGGAGCGATTCAGATGCCTGGCATCTCGTTCATCAACATCTTGTGCCGATATTGCACTGACAGTTGAGCGCTCAGTACAGCCCTTCACAAGGCTAGCAAGGCTGAAACCAGGGTAAATATAATAAACAAGGTTTATGTTATCATCAGTAGAAAGTTTATTCAAGAGCTAATTGTAATAGATTCTTATAATCGCTAAAAAGTACCTCCTCAGAGGGCGCCACCACCCCGCTAAGTGAGCGATTGCCCCTCCCCCTGCGCCGCCTCTGCGTCGGTGCTACGTCACTACGTGGCAGCAACTGGTAGAGGAAGCAAGTTTATGGTTCTCGCTGACAACGATGCCTAACTGAACTACGGTAACATGGGGGCAGTCTATAAAACGCAGCGAGAAGTGGCAGACTTGTCACACACCGAGTTTATGCATCTGCCTAACAAGATTCTACTTGTCATGCCATTACCCTAAAATGACGCCCATACAAACTCGACCCATTATCATTCCCGCTGAAAGTGCATATGTTCACTGTGGTACTGTCACTAAATTTCGACGACTTCTTGTGCGGAACAGTATCCAATTGGAGCTCACATGCCTGCACCGAAAAATTATTCTGCTCTTCGCTTCATGAAGAAGATCATTTCGTTTTCTCTTGGTGCCAAGCAGTACGCAATGTCCACGTTGTAAACTTCTACATTTACGCTAAGAAGAGCTGTTTAGACTGACGAAGGATTTATTTAAAAGCATGTCAAACTGCTGGATGTTCTCAATCCAGTGTTTTCAACGCTTCACTAGTCCCCATGGATCGCCCACGACCCTCTCCAAAGTCGCAGTTTCCCAGTCGCATGTCTGGACGCTGAGGTCATGTTGGTCAGAGAAATTACGACCTTAGTGACTGACTGACTGTACTTCTTTGTACGTGCAGTGCTCTCCTTCTCTCCCCTCTTTCTCTTTTAATCTCTATTCTGTTATCTCTAGTGCATGGTAGCGAAACGAACGCTCATCTGGTTAAGTTCCCTGACTTTCTACTTATTATGCTTTGGCGCGGATGTGACATTTAGGACAGGTCGTTCCCCAATTCACGTTTGACAAGCCAGTTGGTGGTTACCCTCACTCATCGAAGCTCGCGCCAAATAAAATAAGGGAAGAATAGAAGAAAAAAGAAACGAACCGAAAAAAAAATCAATCTCTCCTGTATACTTTCTCATTGTTTTCTTTGTTTTACTGCAACGCTCTTTCTAGAAATTTCCAGAGTCATGGGCCTATGCAAGAGAGAAAAGTCCCGAAAGCCGTAGCTTGATTGGGCGCTTAATAGCTAATCTTAGTAGTATCTATCTATCTATCTATCTATCTATCTATCTATCTATCTATCTATCTATCTATCTATCTATCTATCTATCTATCTATTTATCTATTTATCTATCTATCTATCTATCTATCTATCTATCTATCTATCTATCTATCTATCTATCTATCTATCTATCTATCTCTTCATCTATCTATCTCAACCATACAGGCAAAGACTGCTGTAGAAAAGATACCTGTACACACCCCCGGTAGCACATGTGTGCATGCGTCTATTATTAATCAAAATACTTCGATGTAACCAACCTCAGTCAATGTACGCGTACACCTCTATAGCGTGACTAGCCCTGCAAGCTGTCTTTCTATAGAGGCTCACTCGCCGCCCTTTCATTCAGGCTAGCACAGCGTAGGGCGCCCGTGAGCGCGTTGTAGCCGTCCGAACGGTCTGTTGCAGCAGGGTCGATATAGGTAGAAGAAGCGCACACATTGTCAGCAAGGAGGCAACTGTCTCAAATGGTTGCTTCGGGGAAAGTGGTACTGGGTCATTCAGTGTTTGCTTATGTTGACAGAAAGCGGGGGGCCACAGGGTTTCGCAGCAGCTCGGCTACGTTCTCCCACAGGCTATACTCTCAGCCGGTTTTCTCTCCCTGTCTCACTCTCTCACACCTGTCACGCTTCGGTGAATATGCTAGGGAAAGTGAAACCCGAGGTATCGGGGCATTCTAGCCACCACATTTATTAAACTGCTGCCGCGACAGCAGCTAGGATAACGAGCATGTGCATAGAACTGGTATAAATGCACCAACGGTGCGTACATAGTGTACAGCGCTAGGTATTTTGATCTTTCCCCCTCCCCGCACCTTGCTGACGTGAAGAGTTCTTGTTCTGAGAGCGAGCTCCGGCTCTACAATTCAGTTTACCTTGCCATTAACGATGAATTGATGACAGCAGAGGAAGTTCAGAGTTCCGGATGGTGTCGCCGCTCGTGGAAATAACGCCGCCTTCTCTCTATAGTCACTGAACATTTGTTTCTCTCTTTCCCCGTACGTTATCACACCGATTAGTGGTGCATAGCAATATTTATTGTCCAATAATGTCGGTATGACATGACATGAGAGTATGATAAACATAAATGATAGAATTTTCGGCTTCTTGGGGCCTGAATTTTCTTTGCCGCTAGACGAAGTTCTGCAAAAGTTAAGCCGTTAGGCTCCACCACTTTCGCCTTTTTATGCTCAGCAATTCTAATCGGTGCACGAAGTTCACTACGGTCTGTTCATTTATTTTAAAGAAAACCTAAACAAAATAATAAACACAAGCACACGTTCGTTCGAAGCCCGCAAGCACGAGGACTAGGCAACTACCCATTTTTCTCGTGGTAGAGATGAACGATTGCAGCGCCAGAGTACAGATTGTGACTTGGATATTCCGACGTCTAACGACAACGTAATCACGTGACTTTGTCAAAGGTTGGCCATTTCGGAAGCAGTGCAACAAAAAAAAACGGTGATTTATAAAATGTTCACAATGCCCCCGGGCCTGCAAATATTACAAACTACGTTAGTTGCAGGAAGTTTTGCAAAGGTTCAATATATCGATTTAAGAGGTTCAATATATCGACTCAGAAGAAACAGAAGATGGCTTTCTCGCCCCAGTCGGCTGGAGCAGATGCATAGCATAACCTGTCTTTTTTTTTCTTGTTCTCGTTAACACGAGAAGTGTGACATTCATAAAGTCATAGCTCAAAATACCATAAAATGCATAATCGAACGTGCACTAAAATAACTAAAAAAGCAAAAATAAAAAGATCACAGAATATTCATGGGGTGAATGACGACGACTGGGTGAAGCTCCGGAGGGAATCATCGGCAGAACCACAAATCTTCCGTGTGTAATTCGCCAAGTCGAACATCGTGTAAAGACATCATGAGAAATACTGTATGTATATATAGAAAGCAACTTTTATTTGTTCTTCGAGACGATGGATGGATTGTGATCTCCCTTTATATATGACGGCTTATGGTCATGTGAAATGAGGGGTGAGGGGTTCCTGTGTAGGTTGCAGTGGAAAATTTGCAAATACTAGGTCAATGCATGATCCTCGGATCGTGGTTGGTTTCATATAGTCATAAGATATACATCTATGCGTCCATCCACGCATTCATTCATCGGTCCATGCATCCATGCGTGAGTCCGTCCATCCGTTTGTCCGTTCGTTCGTGCGTCGATTCATCTGTACATCCGCGCGTCCATCCATTAGTCTGTCAGTCTGCCAGTCTGTCTTGTTGCCCGTCCATGCGCCCGTCCGTGCGTCCATCTGGTGAACACTCCAAGTACCGCCATCTCCCATCTCGCATCCCCTGTCTGTCTGTCTGTCTGTCTGTCTGTCTGTCTGTCTGTCTGCCCGTCCGTCCGTCCGTCCGTCCGTCTGTCTGTCTGTCTGTCAGTCTGTCTGTCTGTCTGTCTGTCTGTCTGTCTGTCTGTCTGTCTCTCTGTCTGTCTGTCTGTCCGTCCCTGCTCAGTGAGGCATTGAACTAGGCGGTCACAAACCACGACGAGCCAAGAGACAATTGTTCACGGCTTTAGGAGCTTCGCCCCTGAAAAGCCAGCGCATTTCCTCTCCGCTTAAATCGTCATTGTCAGCAGCCCTCGCGGGCTTTCCTTTTCATATAGAACATGCTTTATCAATCTAAACAAAAAGAAAAAAAGCGCAAGAAGCGTCCGTATAGTAATCCTTGCTATGCAATGAGTTACGAGTGTCAGGAAAGGTAATAGTAATGAAAGTAAGACACCGTCACGTATCACGAGCAGCATTATGGGAAAGGGAGGGGGATGAAAAAACTTTCCCAAGTGTCATCGTGTCGAAAACAATCGCCACTGTTTTCTTCGTACTTTGTTTCTCTTGTCTGCATCGATCTCCCATCAACCGTAAACTCCATGTGTTCCTTCACTTAATATACAGACCACAGACGTGTACATGAAAAAAAAATGTAATGCGATGCTCATCGAACTGCACGGCTCCTCGTCCACACCCCGCCTCGTCAATTATGCGCTCTTTGTAGCGTGAAATAAGAAACGTCCGAGTTCTTACTAAGGATGGGCGGAAGAGGACAGTAGGGGGGAGGGATCGATATGGCTGATATTTTGTGCCCTTTTTATGGCCGATGAATGCAGTGATGCGACATACCGGGTCGTGATAACGTTCCAATAGTGCTGTCAGCCACTTTCAAAAGATGATTTGAGTTCAACGGTGACGAAGTAGGAAATAAAGCTTTAGGTGTCGTTTGTATGATGGAAGAGAGGCTTCTGGTTAATGTGCGCATGCGTGCAGTCGTCTCGGAGGTACCCGAGGTAACGAGGAGAAAACAACACTAAAGTGATCCTGAATAAACTCAAATTTTTCGTGCCTCGCCTTCACAAGCGCAAGTTATAACTATGCAACTGAAGCGAGAGAACCGTAAATTAATGCTTCCTTAGCAGAAATATCAAGATATGCTCTTGAAAGGCATTTGTCGGTGGAATGCGCAAACAAGCGCACTGCCATTCATCGTCACGTTCCTGATCATCATCAACAACATCGCCTCTCTATACTCCCTTTTCCGCCCCTCGCCTTTCCTAACGCTAAGTAGCAGGCAAGAACATGGATTCAGGCTGACGTCTCTGTTTTTCTGTAAGGATGAACGTTTTTATCTCTCTCTGTCTTCTTTCTTGGTAATATGACGCTTTTTTTAGGGAGCATCATGGTGGCAGTTGATCTGTAAATTCTTCCAGGATGTTTTACATGTTTTGTCGACGCCCTCATTCTACGGTTTCTGCATGACTGCTGATATCTCTACTGAATCAAATGCCTGCTCGTAATAAATAGTGGTTTGGTGTATTTTGAGCCTTTACTATCACCTGATTGTCAGTGTGAATGTCGTCGATTGTTGAGTAGCCTGCTCAAAATCCAGCTTGATTTTTTGGTTGATTGAATCGTAATGTTGCCTCAATTCTATGAATAATTACCTATGTAAAAGCTTGTATACGACGGAGAGCAAGCTGATCGGCCTGTGATTCTTCAAGTCCTTGTCCTGATTCTTATGAATTAAGATAATTTTAACATTCTTCCAAGATCCTGCTACACACCCCGTCATGAGGAGCTTCATAAACAGGGTGGCTATGTTTTCTAACACAATCTGCCCTCCGTCTTTCAGCAGATCTGGTGGTACCTGATCTTCCGCCAACTTGACCTCATTTCACTCCCTCCAAGGCTTTCTTGGCTTCTCCTGCAATTACTGGTGGGATGTAGTTTGCGTTACTGCTAGTTCGTACATTAGTGTCGTGGCTGTCTCCGCTGATGAACAGATCTCTTATTAGCATTCTATCTTTATCAAACCAATTACATTTTTAATAATGTCATGTGCACTAACGCATGAACTGATTGATTTATATGTGGGGTTCAATGTCCCAAAACCACTATATGATTATGAGAGACGCTGTAGTGGAGGGCTCCGGAAATTTAGACCACCTGGGGTTCTTTAACGTGCACCCAAATCGGAGCACACGGGCTTACACTAACGCACGAAATAAGCTTCAATGTTCCCGTACGAATTCTTTTGAAGACCACCAAGTGAATGGGAAAGGAAAGAAAAAGCACAAGTGCAGGGTATGTCAATCGGAGCATGGGTATCGGCACTCCGTGTCCCGACATCATAACTACAACAGCAAGGTACAAGAATTTAGGCAATGCAAGCTCCACAATTTGGGCGCCACGCTCGCGCGGCAAAGCTGGGCGTTGCTGGGAATATATGCGGCCAGTGAATGCGGCTTTTAAAAGAGTTGCCTTTGTGGCAAGTACCAACTTGCCCCGCCGCCAGCAAACGTCTGGCGCCAAGCCACCCTCAGTTTACGAAGGTGGCTTGGCACCAGATATTTGCGGGCGGCGTCAGCAAGGCCACGTGCGCGCATGCCATGTTCATTCGGTCCGGATCACTGCTAGCCATCAACTGTTACAGTGTGACGCAGTATACAGATGTCATGCGAGAGCTCAGCGCGTGCTCGCAAGCGTGTGTGGCAGCGTTGTGGCGGAAGGAGTGCCGTAGGCCCCGCCGCGGTGGTCTAGTGGCTATGGTACTCGGCTGCTGACCCGCAGGTCGCGGGATCGAATCCCGGCTGCGGCGGCTGCATTTCCGAGGGAGGCGGAAATGTTGTAGGCCCGTGTACTCATATTTGGGTGCACGTTAAAGAACCCCAGGTGGTCGAAATTTCCGGAGCCCTCCACTACGGCGTCTCTCATAATCGTATGGTGGTTTTGGGACGTCAAACCCCACAAATCGATCAATCAATCAATAAAGGAGTGCCGTAGATATTCCCAGTTGTGATAAGAGCAGTTGCGCAGCTTTACGTTGCTTTGGAAGCCAGTATACCAACAAAATATATCGTCAATTCGCTCCAGAATGCCTTTCGTGCACGAAATTATCGTTCTGATTTCTCGTATACAACGGCAGTAATGGACTTCCTATTTGCGGAGAAATTCCTGTGCCCTTGTTTTATCCAGATCTTATTTGTGGTTGAAATGCGGTGTTGGACATCCCTCCAAGACATCACGGCGTTGAGGACCGCGCGTGTTGGCGCGGCGTATAGGAAGGGCGTATTTAACAAAATTGATGAAACATGTGGGAAAGAGATTACTCCATCAGTCCTTCCTTATGCGTACCGTCCATATAGCGCAAAAAGCCATGTAGTTTCATGAAGGGTAGCTACGCACGAAAGCAATTACAGTGCATTTTATTTTTGTCTGTGTGGAAAACTTGTATTCGTAGCGTGGCGTGTTAACTAGTGAATACACTGGTAAAGTAATTTTTTTTCAGGTGGAAGACTTAGATGCCTCAACAAGCGCGGAAATAAATTGTCGCAGTCATGTGATAAGGTAACCATATGATGTATTTATAGCACCTTAGAACACCAATAGTTCTGACGTCGTCATTAGGTTATAAGCTTTAAGAAGTCGTTGAGAGAGGATCAATACATCAACTGAAAAGATCAGGAAGAAGGCTTACTTTTTCTGGTGGTCTTATTCTAGCGCAGAAGTAAACGAGTTTTTTTTCTCGTACCAGCAAGACCAAGTCTGAACTATACTCTTCTGGTCGAGACAGATACTTGGACCAAAATGATCTCAATCGTCAGCAAGGAAAAGGAAAGCTGTCCACTCCCCTTGGTTGCTGGAGGAATAAACGTTGATTCTCTATATCTCGCTTCGTCCAGAGCTGGGGTGATTTCTCGTAGGCTGCTTACTCACTTATTAGTTTTAAATATTATCAAATAAGTGACCTATGTATTATGAACGATTATCATTTAATTAGTCTAGCATGCCTCCAGTCATAACGTATTAAGACGCAATTATTAGGACGGCATCAAGAGCACAAAGACAATAAGAAAAAAGGAGAGGATGGCGAGACGCAAGCTGCGCTCTTTGCCTTTACGGTCTCTTTTCCCTGTCATCGATGCGCTGTTGATACGCTGTTAATGAATCGTTACCCATTCACCCGAGCTCACGCTCTTACAGGCTAAGAAAAACGTTTATGATGTTCATGAAAGCCAGTGATCGTCAATCGCGTCCTGAATAAAAAATTGTTCTGAGTGCTCTTTTCTGGTGTTGACGGACTGGATAAAAAGAGGTTTTGTAAGCTGCAACCCCATGATTCATCACAATATGTAACCTAAAATACAAATACATAGTGGTATCCAGATAACCACGTGTTTGTGAGAGCGCAACGCCCAGATGCGAGCTCTGCGCAAACAGCGCTTACTCACTCTTGTCAGTGCAGGTTGTTATCGCATAACCTTCCTGGATACTTGAATGGGCTAACATCGTTTAATGAGATATGGGTTACTAGTAAATTCAAATATTTAAAAGGCAGGATGTTAGAGAGATTTAGAATACCCCACGCAAAGATTGTGGACGTAGCGTTAGCGTTCGTCACTCAACGGCAGCCCGCAAGAGGTTAGCGTCCGATGCATGCGCAACGCAAACGCAACACCTTGCGTCACACTGTTATTAAACTCTCTGTTGTTGCACCTTCGAAATACAACCCGCTTCGACCACTGCATCTTGGGACCTTTCCACCTGTTGCACCTTACACGTGAAGCAAATTTGTCTGTGTATTATTGATACCACGAGATTATACAAACAATCAGGCTAATAAAATAAAAAAAAACACGAAATACTCATTTTTTCACGTTAATTGCAAGTTAATTTATTAAAACTTTGCTACCCGTGTCTCAACGGGTCATCAAACTACTCGAAAGGCAAAAATTGTTTATGGTGTTGGCGTTGGGCACGAGTTTATAACGAACACGTATCCGCTAAAGGAAGTAAGGAAGAGGACAGAGAGGAAAGGCAGGGATGGTAATTAGATGAACCAGTATGCTACCCTACACAGGAGAAATGAATGAGGCAGTTTTAAAGATGAAGAAAGAGAGAGAGAGAAAGAGCACACACTAATTCTCACAACTCACAAATTAAAACGCCATCGGTCTATAATCACCAGTGCAAGTCTGATGACTGCAGCAAATTTAGCATTGCCTTCGTCACCTTCACCCGCAATGACTTATCAGGACGACACTGAAGAATTGTTTCGGCCGTCACCGCAAAGGAAGTGATTTTCTCTATGCATTGTAGTGAGCAAAGTTGCAGAATATGAGCTGTAGTGTCTCTTTCTTATCACAGTTGTCACAAAAATGGTTGTAGGTCATTTAGATACAAAAGAAGGATCACTTCGTCAAGCGCGTACCAACTTTTGCGCGAGTTGTGGGGGGGGGGGCAAATCTAACTCACTCGCCAGCCTTTTTATATATATATATATATATATATATATATATATATATATATATATATATATATATATATATATATACATATATTTATATTTATATATATATGTATGAATAAATATATATATATATATATATATATATATATATGTATATATATATATATATTGCTACTTATATATCACGTAAAACATAAGAGAATCAAGTTTTTCGATACGGCATATTGTTGTTTGCCATTGGTTTTTCAGCATTTAAAATTGTCTGTGTGCCATAAAATCGTCTGCTTCTTACATGACGTCACGAATCCATGAAATGTCGTGGTGTTCATTATAGCGCATGCATAATAGAAAAGGCATTCATGCGCTGAAAAATATCTAAAACTTTTTTGGGGTAGTCGGAGAGAATCTTCTTCTAAATATTATTCAAGCAGACTAGCCGCTGGCCACATTATCAGCGGCTACTTATCGCAGCTGGCGAGATGAAACATAATAAGTAGAACAAAATATATTCACTTGAAGAATCAAGGCATTTAGTAGCTGGTGCGTGCACACATCAATGAGCTCGTCCTTGTTGAGAGAGAAAGAAAGAGGGAATAGATAGAAATAAGCAGCGCTGCGCGTGCGTACTTCTTTGCTGTCCAAGTTGTACTTTGAGCTGCAAAACATAATTCAAGTTCAATGAGAACCAATGAGCCCCACTCTCAGTTAAGCCTACATAGTGCTAAAAACCATAGTCCGTCACCTTCCCCTTGGTCCGGTGAATCAAGCTAAGGGGCAAGCCTTAAAGTTGAGCTTCCCACTGTGCTAGAGTCCACCGCTTTATTCGTCACCACTTTGAAATCTATCACTATCGCTCCAAATTACCATAAGCAAGGCGGATCAGGTTTATCAGAGACAAAAGCGGCCCCCTTTTTTCGCGCTTCCAGATAAGACTAGAACATTGAAGAATATTCGTAACATTCATCAGCTCACAGCAGCTCCGACAAATAAGCGGGGATAATAATGTTTTGAGAAAAGAAAATAATTTTTCTGGAGCAGCAGACCAATTGGCCACTCCATAAAAAGTTTGCTCGTTCGCATCCTTAACTTCATCAGCCAGTCACTGCAGAAATCAAGCGTTTACAAGTTATGCAATGTTCTTGGGCCCCTGTTCAGCGCTGGCATTCTCTGCAATGCTACTGCCCAAAGTGCGAACGCGCCGCATAGGCGCCCCACACCGCAAGAGTCCACAAGGAAAATCGTCACCGCAAAAGTGTTGGAGAAATTTCACTATATTGTAATATTTCCTCGTAAAACCATAAGTGATTACGGTCACCGGGTAATGGAAAACTTAGGCTTAGTGTTTGCTTTCCCCAGCATGCAACCAACAGTAACCACTGTCGAAAGTGGGGTGGGAGGGCTCAGCCCCTCTAACTTTTCTTAGTGTGTGTGTGGGGGGGGGGGGGGGGTGGCTTGCGCCTCTTTTGCCCCCCTGGCTAGTACGCCTATGCACTTCGCGAAATGACTCACCTCTGAGTCATAAACAGCAAAGCAGAGAGGCATCACTGCGGTGATGTCCAGTAGGTGTATGTAGAAGTAAAGTGTTCGGGCTGAGATGGTGCTGATTGCGCAGTCAACTTGTTGCATTCAAAGCGGAAAAAGTAATTTCTTGTGCGGTTACTCGAAGTTGGTGAGCAGCGTCGGTCCTTGATAACGGTATCTTCTCAAGCCTATCGTCCTGAACCTTTTCACAGCTAGAGCTTCTCGAAATGGTGCCGCAATGGCGGAGATAAACGAGTTTAATAACCGAAATGTGTCATTCTCTCATTTTGCTCTAACGTCAAATCTATTTTTTATTTTATTTTACCACTCAATGAGAAAAAAACTGGAAGCGTACTTAGCCTCAGGCAGACAAGTAGGTTATTTCTGCTACTGACAAAAGTTGAATCCCGTGCGGACGTCACGACTAACTCTGTGCATACCAAAATGCCTGCAAAGGAGCAAGAGATTGTTTGCATTTTAAGGTGCCTCCACGTTACGTGGCGCTGCCACACTTCACAGTCTTGATGATGATGGCATTCTGAATACTCGGGATATGTTGTCGGGAAATAAAAGAAAACTTATATGTTGGGTCAAGAAGTTCGTTAAAAAAAGTCGATCAATTCATATAGCGTCTGCTCGTGGCAACTAAACCACTCAGTTCATGATTACGAAATGGTGCGCACACAATAAAACACTATCACTGCCATTGTTCAACACTAAAACTACGACATGCTTGCGCCACGAATTTACGCCACATTACGACAGTTTGCATGACTACTTTGCATGCACAGTTTGTACGCACAGTTCTTTTTGACAACGTTGGTGCAGTCACAATATGCTCAGGCGCTCTCATCTATAACCACCCTAACACCACCCTCTTTCGCAACCCTTGTGACAGTGGAGCCCGGAGTTACTTATAGTAGCATCTAATACCCAAGATGAACGAAGTGTTACTATACTATCGTAGCCAATGCATTGCTATGACAAACTGCCAAGTTTGCCCGCTGACGCTTTCGCTGTGCAAAAGTGTTATCTTTCTTTTCTCTTTGCTTAATGCTGACGTGTCCGTTTCTCTAAACACTAAGTACATTGTCCATTTGTGCAAAAACCCGGTAATGATGTGCACGCGTGCCTCCATAATATCCCGCAATCACCGCAGACATCACTGTCCTCGCAAAGCGAAACGCGACATCACTGTCTGTTGCAGAAACGAGACGAGACAGGCGTGGACTCCGTTCAATGAGAATTAACAGCAGAAATCTTCTTTTTTTTATTTTGCTTATTCACGCGCGCGCTCTTTCGTCTCTTGTTTTTTTCTTCGCCTTCTCTTCAGTGAGTTTCAATAGCCCTTCAAGTTGGTAGATATGTTGTACAGGTCTCCGAATGAGTTTTCCATTTGTTTACAAAAGGCAGGAGCGTATTTTCTCGTCAACTCCCGAATAAACTTCCATGACTTTGGCCAGGTTCTGAAGTGATCTAGAAGTGCGTGAACCAAGCAATACGATGCCTCCTCGGTTCACTCTCGTTTCTTGTTTACTTGCGTAAGGTAAGCTTGCTCTCTGAATTCCTTCAGATATTCCTTGTTCCACCTTTTCCACCAATCTTTCATGATGTTTTGCCGCTTTCTCCAGATTTCTTCAATGTTGACTTCGAGTTGATTTCCGTCATTGCCGGTAAGTCTATATTTTCCACCTATTATGGCAGCCGGTGCAATAGGTAGCGGCTCATCCGGTTCGCTGTATACAAAAGTTAACGGCCTGTTGTTAAGCACCGCTTCAACTTCAGTGGCTATTGTCTCCATCTCTTCCCTGGTTAGCAGTCTCTTTCTGATGACTTTTCTCATTGATGATTTCATGCTTCGTATTATTCTTTCATAGAAGCCTCCCCAACAAGGCGCTCGTTCGGCGATAAACTACCACTTTATTTTATCTCCTTGGTTAGCTCATTTAGAGACTTCTTCTAACTCTTTCAGCATACGATTGATTTCTCTGTTGGCTTTCTTGAACGTCCTTGCGTTGTCACTATATATTGTGCGACATAAGCCTCTTCTCGCTGTAAATCTTCTGAATGCATGTAAGAATGCTTCTGTTTTACAGTTGTCGACCACTTCGAGAAGTACAGCTCTTGTTGTTGTACACACGAATACTGCGATGTACAGTTTTGTCATGCCTTTCAAGGCGTCTTTTATAAGCATCGGGCCTGTAAAATCTACACCAGTATCTTCAAATGGTTGTCGGTGGTTTACTCAGTCAGCAGGCAGGGGTGCTGTGTCTTGCTTAATTTGTTTAGCGTCAAATCATTGACACTTTAAACATCCAAGAGTAATCTTGTTCACCTGCTGCCTTCCTTGGATTATCCAATATTTCGTTCTAAGCTGCGATAGTGTTGCACTGACTCCTCCATGCAACGCGAGCTGTTGCACATGTCACACTAGCAGCTTTGTAGCAGCCGTCCACTTTGGTAGCACAATGGGATGTTTTTCATTGTATGTCAGTCCACTTTGAGACAGACGACCCTTGTGCCCTATTAGTCCTTGTTCATCTTCAAAGACTTCCCTACCACAAACAAACATCTTTGTTGTCTTCGTTGAATTGATCTTGTTGAGTATAATATGTTCCCGTATCTTTCGTTGCTCCAATTTTATTATCACCGTCTCTGCATTCTTTACATCCTCAAAACTCAGATCATTGATTATCCGCTTCTTTCTTATAATCTGTATGTATCTCACAACCCAAGCTGTTACTCTGAGCAATCTTATGCAGGTTCCATACTTCTCTGCGTCGATCACGACCGGAATTGACGTTTATGTGTTAGTTGCAGAAGATTCACAACTCTCAGTGTCTTCTTCTGTTTCCGTCTGCCCTGTGGTCTTATTTTCCGTAACAAGTCACTTTGGACCAAGCCACCGTAGGTCCGACTGCATCAAAGCCTTTGTGCTTATACCTCTGCTCATGAGATCAGCTGGGTTCTCTTCACTTGCAATGTATTTCTACTCTCATAGCTTCATTTTCTTTTTTATCTCTTTCACCCTATTCTCTACAAATTTGTCTCGTTTTTCTTTCCGTGTAGCCAACTAAGAACAATGGTCGAGTCCGCCCAGTATCTTGTAGCATTTACATTGCTTACAAATGTGCTTCTGATGTATTTTGAAATGCATGCAGACAGCAACGCAGCCATTCACTCAAGCTGTAGTAACGAGATTTAATTCATTGGCACTATTCTTCCTTCTGCAATTTGTATTTCAGCCTTCTTTTCTTTCTCGTAGTGATTTATCAAATAGGCCACTGTTCCGTATACATATTGACTTGCATCAGAAAACAAGTAAAGTTTCGTGTGAATAGCTTCCTCTTCTGTCTTACATCAAACCATCGTGGCACACTGAACCCTTGAATCGATTCCAGCTCTTTAATCCATCTCCTCCAAGTCTCTGTTTCATCATCTGGCAGTGAGTCGTCCCAAGACGTCCCTTTCCTCCACATGTTTTGTATTTCTCGCTTGACTGTTACCGTAAATGGAGTAAAGAGTCCCAGAAGATCGTACACTCTTGCAGTGAGCTCTAAGATTTGGCTCTTTGATAGCGCACCTCTGGTATCAATGTTTTTTATGTTAAAAGATAATAGGTACAGCCTATCTACCTTGAAGTTCTATCTTATGCCAAGTACCTTTATTTTGGTAGAAGCCCCGAAGCTTGTGTTTTCCTCTTTCTTTATGTTTTGTTGTAATCCAGGCTCAATTGTGTTTAACTTTCTGAGAGTCAATGAAATGACGCCTCTAGAAAAATCTCCTTTGAATCCAAGTAAATGTTTTCGGCTTCCTTGGGTGATTCGGCTCCCATTATTATGTCGTCGAGGTAGATGTTTCTTCTCAGCTGTTTAATCGTCTGCGAAAATTTCTCCTCCAACTTGCTGAGGTAGTGCTGTACTGTTGCTGTGAGCAAGAAATTCTGGAGGCTGAGCCAAACGTCGCTTTTGACATTCTGCATGTTACGATCTTCACATCGCTTCCACTTGAAATTCTATCCCACCAAAGGAAACACAGCGCGTATCTGTCTTCCTCGATTACTGAAATCTGTAAGAATGCCTTCCCAATATTAGCTGTCATTTGAATGCGATGGTGCCGGAAGTTCATCGGCATGTGCACGAGATCACAATTGAGATTTGGTCCAGTTTCAAAGTTGTCATTTAGAGATGACCCTTTTGTGGACGATGATGACACATCAAATACTATTCTTATCTTTGTTGTTTGACAATATTCCTTGATGACGGCTTGATGCGGCATGTAGTAGCAGTGTGTCATCGGTGCCTTTTGTTCCTCGGCCACTTCTGCCACTCCACTATTCAAGTACTTTCTGATGGTATTCTCGTAACATCGCAATACACTTTCGTCTTTCCGTAACCTTCGAGTGAGTTGCTTCAATGTGGTCATTGCGACACCCTTATTTTCATCAAGCTCCACGGTGTCTTTCCATGGAAGTCGTACTGAGTATCTTTTCTCTTCAGACTTTGGGTTCTTGCTAAAATACTCCATCACACTCTCTTCTTTCATTGCATCTTGCTCGGTACCCTTATGCCGATGGTTTCTATGTCCCAGAAATGCCTTAGCTCTGTCTCTATGTCGGACTTGTCCACTTTAACGTGAAGTACCACAACTGTTGACCGTTTCACTAACAATGTGGCTAACTTAGTTTTGCCCTGCACCGTCCAACCGAATATGGTCTCTGTTGCTGTCAGCTTCTCTTCCAGTTTTCGGATGATTCCGGTCATTATTTGCCAGTACTGGTCTCATCTAACAATTTCTCTGCAGTTTGTGGTTGTACATAAACCATCAGCCAACTTTAATCCGTCGTCTTCATACTTCTCCTTCAGTGAAACTGGCAGGAGCGGTATTCTTTCTTTTGATATAACGTCAACCTCGAGTGCTTCCAACAAAGCCTCTTCGCCACTATATGCGCTTCTAAGTTTGACTTCAACTGAATGCATAGTCTTTTTCTCTTGTCCTCCTCCGAAAGAGCTTATGGTCAGTCTTTCTTTTCTGTTGACCGTGCAACCAAGATTCTTTGACAAGCTCTTAAGGATGAATGTTCTTTGGCTACCAGTGTCCAACAGAACCCGACAGTAGCACGACTTGTTTCTACCTTCTGCTATTGCCATTGCAGTCTACTGAAAAATGCTCGACGATATATCCGTATATTGGCGGATGGACCCTTGCTCTTCCTGATTTTTATATTTACCTTGAATGGTTGCTGTGCCCTGCGCTGTGAGTTCTTTTCCCCGGCACATAGACGTTGCGTGCCTCTTTCCGCATATCTTGCATCTTATGCTTGCCTTGCATCTTTTAGCACTATGTCGGAGCCTCGTGCAATGGAAGCATCTTTGAGACGCTTTTAGCTTCATTTTCTTCTCTTCATATGCCATATTTTTTCTGCAGTCATCTGAATAGTGGGTATTAGTCTCACAAATAATGCAAAACTTTACCATGGTGCTTTGAAACTTAACCGTTCTTTTAAGTTGCCTACTGTCAAATTTGTCGCCGTGGCTTAGCTTGCACTCTACCAATTCCTCTCTGCACTCAACTTGGTCTTCTATATATCTCACCAAGCGCTTCAGAGTTTCTCCATCATGTTTAGTTGCATTCTAACATTTATCTGAAGACCTGCCGGCCAATTTTTTTTGTTTTGGTTGGAACCCCATGTGCATCTCCGCAGGTAAATATCTTTTAAATACTGGTAGTAGCAGCGATGCATATTACTCGCTTTTCACACTTAAGGATTCCAGCCCACGCGTATGCACTTGTACCTTGTCTGACAGTCTTCTCAATCCTTCATAGTCACTGCAGCTTGCTACTGTACTCAAGTTAGCTCTTTCATGCACATTTCTTTAAGCGCTTAGTCTTTCCGGTATCGGTGCTTGAGCATGTCGATAGCTTTCACATAATTACTGTCCGAATATTAAAGCACCTCCACGACAGCTGCCGCTCAACCGGTTAGTGATGACAGAAGGTTCGTGAACTTTTGATTCTCGTTTAATTCTTTTCTCACGTGAACAGCCGATTCAAACTGATGTCAGAATCTCTGCCACTTCCTCATGTCGCCATCGAACTTCATTAATTCTACCTTTGGTAGCTTTACTGAATTTGCTTGCGGCGCTTGCCTCGCATTGTCATTTGAAGGGACCTGTAACCTCACTGGCTCGCGCCGTTCTTGTCGACAAAAGTAGGCACTCATGTTATGCAGAATGCTAATCGTCCTTAGCTTGTACTCAGTGGTCCTCGCAAACTCAACTTCGGCTGTTTCCGGCGTTATGAAGTATTTCATTTGTTCGTTAACTGTCTTTAACATGTCGGCAATGCCTCTAATCTGGCTCGCTATCAGTGATATTGCCACAGGGTCTTCATTCTCATGAAGCTTATTTTCTGCTTCGCTCACTAGGTGTGTTATTTGCATCCTCGGCGTTTTTCTTTTCTTCGAAATTACTTCCCTGTTCATTTTGAATAATTGAGGAAACAGCCGGTCGCTCACAGATTTCAGCGGCGAACCTTCACCCGTACCTGTGTCGTCTTCCGTGTCTGTGCCGCTCTCTCAGATTGCGATGTGCTGTCTCGCTGCCGTCGGTTCGCACTGGGCCTTCTCTTCATCCGTCCTGTATGGCCTGTCTTTCGTCCTGGTATTCCGTGGCCAGTGGGAAGAGGAGAAGCCGCTATTCTGGACACGGCACCATGTCGCAGAAATGAGACGAAGCAAGCGTGGACTGCGTTAGATGAGAACAAGCAGCAAGAATCCTTTTTTATGTATTTTTATTTCGAATGCTGATATAATGTAATTCACTTTGAAAGCGAGTACATGATCATGGCGAAAGCCATGAAGGCCAGCGTCCAGCCGGCCGTCACTCCCGCAGCCCGCACAACATGCACGTTGTCGTACGTATAGTTCCTCAGCATGACGCCGCGCATAGCATGTGCCGGAAGGGCCTGCGGTACGGCCCAACTGAAGGGACGCAGCACCTCCGGGGCGCCTTCGACGGGCCATAGCACACCTCCCATGAGAAGTGCTGGATAGAGGGCGGCCATCGAGAGCAGCAGGGCCGTCGCCTCATCCTTGGATATCGACGAAGTCAAGAACCCGAAGTTCATGCCGCAGAGTGCCATCAGCACTGGTATGAAGAAGGCCGCGCAAAGGCTTCCGCGCACAGGAGTGTCGAAGACGCTGACGAACACCACGAGCATGAGTACCGTCTGCATGTACGCCATGGACATCTGAACCACCGCATGGCTTGTGATCACCTCCACTGGTGTCACGCCGGCTACAATGGATCGTCCACGGATTCCTTCCTGGTTCTCGGCTACGAGCAACAGCGCCGTCAGAGACATGGACAAGGCAAAGAGCGTCGCGACGATGATGCCAGGGCTCATGAACTCCCGGAAGGTGAAGTCGAAGGCGCTGTAGAAAGGATCCGTGAACCGTATCGTTTGAAGAGAGAAATTCAGGCTGGTCAAGTTGTGGGAGAGTGCCTTCAGATACCTAGTGTGTGCTTCCAAGATCTCTAACTGCAACGTGTTCCTGATGGTGTAATCGGTCGCGTCCAGGAAGAAGTTGACCAAGAACCCCTTGGTGTATCCCCTGAGCGACTTTGAGTGCACCCTGGAATTCAACTCCTTCGTGTAGTTTGGTGGTATGTGGATGGTGCCCCAGGCCTCTTAACCGAGCACCGCATCAAAGGCCTGGCGGATATCCGGAAACGGCTTCTGCGTTACAGTCTCATTAGAGATCTCGGCGAGGAAGGCTTTGCTGTATGAGCCGTCCTTGTCTTCGTTGACCACGCCCACCGGTAGATAGGAAGGCTTGCCTCCCACGAACAGGCAGAACACGACGCCCACAAAAGACGGCACCACCAGCTGGAACAACACCGTGATAACCTTGCGCATGATCTTCAGCAAGTTCTTGACTACCAGCGCCCTCACACGAAAGCAGCTTCGCACTGGTCCCCAGTTTGTCCATGTGAGCAGCAATTCCGGTACAGGACACGGCTTCACGGGTGACGCAGGGGCCAGCCGAGGGCGCCTCATCGACTTCGGCTTCTCAAGCACTGGCCGCGTCTCTTCGACTTTCTTTTCAGCGTTCGTCAGCGCCTGTTTTTCAGTGGGCGGCGGAGGAAAGTCCAGTGCCTGGCACACCTTTAGGTAGGACTCAGCCAGGGTAGCCGTGCCATACATCTGCATGAGTTCGCCCGGCGGCCGCTCGCACCAAATCTTGCCATTCTTCATCACGCCCACCGTGGTAGCCTCGGCGATTTCCTCGATGAAATGCGTGGTGACGAGCAGGGTGACGCCGTCCTCCTTGGACAGCACAAGGAAGTAGCGCCAGATAGCCTCACGCAGCACCGGGTCCAGACCCACGGTGGGCTCGTCCAGGATGAGAAACAGAGGCTGGTGCATCAGCGCCACAGCCAGGGACACGCGCCGCTGCTGGCCACCGCTGAGGTTCTCGACGAATCTGTTGGCGGGCAACAGCTGGAAGAAAGAGCAGAGGAAGCTGATCCGCTCGTAGATCTTCTCCAAGGGCATACCGAGCAGCTGGCCGAAGAAGTACATGTTCTCGGCTATTGTGAAGTCAGAGTGAAGTGCTAACTCCTGTGGCATGAATCCGACGCCCGGACCAGGCACCAGTCCCCGGTGCAGTTGCTGACCGAAGATGAGCACCTTGCCCGAGTCCGGCTTGCACAGACCGACCAGGCACTTGAGGAGCGACGTCTTGCCGCAGCCACTGGCACCCAACAAGCCGTAAATGGCTCCCTTGAGGATGGTCATGTTGGCCCCGTCGATGACAGGCGGCGAGTTGCGGCTGTAGCAGAGCCTCAGGTCGCGCACCACGACGGCCGCCAGGTTGCTGCCTGTAGATGTAGGTCCCATTTCAATGGCAATCGATGGTATTGCGGCACTTGGTTCTCGAGAATGAGGCACCCTCCCACGAAGCGAAAAGGTTGCACAGTAGTTGCAAGCTCACGTCGTGCGTTCAGCGACAGTTGCTCAAGCCCTGATATTTACGGGAACACCACAGAGAGATATGCGAGCGCGCGCTTTTCCGTGCCCCTTGTCTTCTTCTTCTTGTCTTCGGCGAGTATCAACTGTCGCTAGAGTGCGCAGCCCACCAGTTCAGACAGCAATGTTGTTTCGTCTTTCTATTTCTTGCAGCGTGGAGCATAACTACAGCAGCCACTGCAATTTGTAGAGTAAAGCTATCGTTCTATGGCACGCATTCAGTCGGCGCCTCTAGTTTAACCTTCCACTACTAACGCAAACACTAAACTAAACCGTTCTTGTGACTTGGTACGCAAGTGATTACCATGCTTTTTTTTAGGTTTCATAAAAAGGCGAGAACCACAGCTTCTGAGAGCAGCCACTGTGGTCTGATTACTTTTTTTTCCTAGCTGTTGCACCAAGCTTGTAAAATCATAACTTTCAAAGTCAATATTACGATTTCAAGGGGTCCCGCAATATCTTTCTGAACAATAATGTAATGACTCCATCAAATAAGAATATAGCCTCACGAATAGACTGTCACAAAAGATTTTAGTTTCCGTCTAGTAAAGTGGAGTCACAAAAATTCGTCGCACGTTTAGAGCACATTCTCTATTTTGACGTATTTGCCAGCGCACTGAAATCTATGCAGAGGAGAATTGAGCGGAGGAGAGAGGAGGTGCGCATCGTAAACGCTAGCACTCTATATTTGTTTTTTTTTGTTCTCTTTATTGAGTGCGCGACTTGCTTTAATCATGATCACAAGTGAGCATACAGCACCTGCTGGAATCTCATGGTGGCCTAGATGACAATGCATCTCACAACGCTCAAATAAGCTAATGGCTGTGGAATATGAAACTGTGGCACGGCTATTTGTGCCTATGGCATCATTTGCAGAGAAAAGAGGGTAGGATTCTTAACAAAGTTTTAAAATAATTGTAAATTTAACACCACGTGCTCAGTGATAATATTTGTGTCGCCTGCTCTCGGGAGATTCGAGTTCCAATCGCAAGCCTTTAAATTGCATGCTGAAAACCCGTCCCGGTGTTCCTTTTAGAACACTGGAAATTTTTCTCCGTGCATTGTGAATCATTGAAAAGCGTCACCGTGACAGTCCTTATACAGCAAAAATGAAAACCAATGCATTTGGTGATTGGTGCTTCTGTAAAACAGCTAGTTGGTGGAAGGCTTTTAACGGTACTCAGGTGGCCAGTAGCTCTATATTCGGTACCCAAATCTAGGCACGACTAAGTGACACTGCAAATTTATCGTCATTTACAACGAATGACATTAGCTTAACAGAAGGTCATTTTGCCTGCCTGCTGTCACAGGACGAAAACACACATCATTTTAGAAGGATGACAAGGACCTTAGCCTTTGTGAGCCATGACTCGGGGAGAAATGAGAATCTATCGAGCATTGCTAGTAACATGATTCTAGTGTCGAAAATGAGCTTTAACCTTAAAAAGCTGCCCTAAGAATATAAACGCAGTTGTTTTACACGAGTTGACGCAGCTGCTCAACAAAAGTGAAATGAAACAAGCAGCCAATTCAATTTAAAATATATCGCAGAGAGTCAGTGCATGACTGACACAGTGGCTACAAAAAATATCATCATCATATTCATCAACAACAACAACATCATCATCATCATCATCATCATAAGCCTGACTACGTCCACTGCAGGACAAAGGCCTCTCTAATGTTCCACCAGTCAACTCGGTCCTGTGCTTGCTGGTGCCAATTTATACCCGCAAACTTCTTATTCTCATCTGCCCACCTAACCTTCTGTCTGCCACTAACCCGCTTCCCTTCTCTGGGAATCCAGTCCGTTACCCTGAATGATCAGCGGTTATCCTGTCTGCGCGCTACATGTCCGACTCCCGCCCACTTCCTCTTCTTGATTTCAACTATATATGATATCCTTAATCCCAGTTTGTTCCCTAATCCACACTGTTCTCTTCTTGTCTCTTTAGTTACACCTACCATTTTCCAGAAAGGAGATGGTGGGTGCTAATTCATTTAGTGGGCGTTTAGACCCCCAATGCACGGGAAATTATGCCATCAACACCCGCGATATATGCTACGACGACAACAGAGCACAACTGAAACAAAGCCGGCGTTCGGCCACCGTTTCAGCTGCTGTAATTCAGAACTTCAGATCAGAGTTCTTTCAGAATCTATCGCGCATAAATTTCGAAATTTATTGCAAACGTCGTCAAATCAATAATTTAATTATTCTAGCAAAAAATGTAGGCGCGAAATATAAGTTACTTGTGTGTAAGTCAATAACCATTTCTTTAACGGGTTTGGGTGCACGTTAAAGAACCCCAGGTGGTTGAAACTTCCAGAGCCCTCTACACGGTGTCTTTCATTATCATATGGTGATTTTGATACGTTAAGCCCCACAAGTCAATCAATAATTCTCTTTAAAAGGTTCCTGACATCCAGACTACGCAAAATTGAGTGCGAATGTGACTCGCGAACTCACCGGAAAGGTTATGTCGTTTTAATCAAATGGCATTAGTTTTTCCGAGTCCCAGCAAACGAATTACATCGAAAACAAATGACACTCGCTGTAAATGGCGTCAGATTCAACGTGTGACACGGGTATAGGTTTCGGGAAAACTGATTTCTCCAGACATTCGCGAATGTGTGCGGCCTAACTGCCCCATAATTCTATCAGTGCACTTTACGAAAGGATGGACATCTGAATTCAAGGCTGCTGCTTACCGATGCAGCAGTAATATTCAGCTTTTTTTACAGCGAAAGCTGTTATCACAACCCGGGTCGTCAGCGCCGTAGTTGGCCGCCGCCGCCGGTGTCCGTAACCACTATCACTCAAAATCACAGCGAACGAATGGCATTAAGAACGAATGACATTACCTGAAATTGCCACCAAATAAGAAACCCTAAAGACATTTGGTGACATACTGAGATTAGAGCCCGGGTCCACTGCGTGCCAGCCCAGTATTTTGCCACTGAGCCATGCCGGTGCTTGGGATTCGTTCACAAGCTTGCCTTAGGCGGGCTTGGTGTCGTGAAAGGAATTGTGTTAATATGAGTAATAACGTGTTTTAGAACTGCAGAAAAATCAGGCATCACACAATGCAATCGCCTAACGAGTGGATCGTCTGATTCTCCAACTTATTACAAAAGCTTGTTCTTCATCACCTAATAACTGTGGCACATGCTGATGCTGATGCTGATGACTTCAGATGGATGGCACTCACCCACAGAGGGGGATGGGCCAAGAACCGGGTGGCAGGATACTTATTCACTTCAGGCGTAATTCTTCATCGTCGTTAGCCACTAAATGGAACACAAAATGCGTTACATGTGTTTAGCGAATACCACGCTTCTCTGAAAAATGGCGAAGGGTAGCCTAATAAATGGCGGCCTACTATGCATAAATTATGATTATTAAAGGCGTAGTGGGTACCCAGCAAGTGTGCTTGTAGCATTTACCCGAAGACTGCTTAGAAAAGCCTCTGAAAGACACCTCTTCTTGTTTTCGCTGTGACTGTGCTGCGCCTCTCGCGCAGGCCTGGCTTTTCTCTCTCTCTCTCTCTCTCTTTCTGAAACTTTGTCAGGTCTCTGTACGCCTCTCACGATATGTAACTTTTTCTACCTTGTAATACAAACAAGTACATATACTAAATTCCTCTACTGCTTATTCAACGAAAAGTGTATACGTGTAATGGAACAGCTAAATATTCATTCCCCAATATCATTGCGTTCTGCGCCACGCATTTCTTAGGGATCTTTGCAACCGCCTTCACGGAACAAGTAACAAGGGCATCGTACTGCGTCTCATAATCTTTGCGGTGTTTACTAAACAGGCTGTTATATGCCGAATACTAAAAGCATGACTTGGCTGTCTAACTACGGCTTCTTTGAAACCATCTCAAATCACTACTCACGCGTTGAAAGCTATCATCAAATCATCACTCAAGCGTTTTGATGAAGTTACACGTCATTAAAACATTATTGGGAAGTCATCTCTCATTCGACTTCACTTACTCGTGACACAGATACACAGGACAAACAGCAGCGATGGCATAAGTGCCGGTGCACAAATTGTCATGCATTCGATCCTCGATTCAAGTGGTGGAGAATTTTGTAATGTTGGCGTGAGACGTCCGTCACCCATGCGCTTGCATTGTGGCGCACTTTCAACATACTTGGGCTAATCAAAACTTAATCTGAATTCCTGCTTCACGGTGTGTTTTGGGATGATAAACCACGTGGCTTCATTGACGAAGAGAAAATGGCCGGGTGTTTGTTGTGCGACATGCAACTTGTATTCCACAAAGAACAGGGAAAGCGCCTCACTACGGTCGTCTAGTGGTTAAGGTACTCGGCTGCTGACCCACAGGTAGCGGGATCAAATCTCGGCTGCGGCGGCTGCATTTCTGATGGAGGCGGAAATGTTGTAGGCCCGTGTGCTCATATTCGGGTGCACGTTAAAGAACCCCAGGTGGTGGAAATTTCCGGAGCCCTCCACTACGGCGTCTCTTATAATCATATAGTGGTTTTGGGACGTTAAACCCCACCTATCAAGCAATCAATCAGAACAGGGAAAGCGCTTATAGTGGGATACAGCGATATTTTGTAAGCCATCACCCAGGAGAACTTTGACCTGCTTGAAAATCTAAGATGTGTTAAATTAAGAATGTATGCGGCAAGTAAAAGAAATGAGTCAAAAGATGGGGGGTGGGGGATCATAAAAACCTAGACCTCGTTTTTCATGGCTTGAGTGAGATTGTCGGCTCTGGCATTGTGATTCGCAGGCAAGAATTGAAGAACTCTTAAATTAAACAGCAGGAATAAAGAAAAAAAAACATTTTGAACCAGCTGTAACTAAGTTTGATGAAGAAACTGCGCGCTGATCGTGTTGAAAGCAGTATTTCGTCATGTTCGTACCATGCAGTATAACACTATGGGAGAGGAGCAGGAGGAGAAGCTCAAGCACTGAATGAAAAAAGGAGCTCGTTAGCGTTCAAACTTCTGCTGCATATAAAAGTGGAAGGTTAAAAGTTGACTACGTGGGAATTCCAGTGCTATAGCTTTACGAGGTCATATTGTCAAATAAATATCTGGAAGCCCCGTATTCTGAGACAATTGGTTGTCGACGTATCGCCTATGAATTGCTTTCCGTATGCGTTAATTGGCTGTTTTGACAAATTGCGCCCAAGTAGCGGCGTGTCTCATTAGGCACGCCTTGATGATGTCATTATTGACGTCTTCAAGGGACGATGTTTTTTTTTTCATCACTCGTAGCTGTCGAATGTTCTTGTTTGAGTTGGAGTAAACATTTTTGTTTGACAAAAATTTAGGGCTTTTGTTTTAGTGAACCCGAACGCTGCGCATATTCCATTTTGTTCACTAGTTCTGCTAAAGTTCCACAATGTTAACATGCCATAAATAGATTTTCTGCGTCCATTTACAGTAGGACAGTTGCATTTTGAAATCATTTACGTCAGCGAACCTTTACATTATATCTAAGTAACTTATCTACCCCCCCCCCCCTCCCCATGCGGTCACTACACATTTTACGAGAGCTGTTTTATACGGTGCCTGTCGACCAACGCACAGAACAACAAAAATCTCCCAGGGCCCCTTATGTAATCACTTATCATTTAAAGATTGATGGATGAAAAGTCTTTTATTGAAAAAGAGGGAGGCACATGTCCTCTGGGGGGGGGGGCGGGGGGGATAAGCGGGATTTTCAAACTATAATGTTTCACAGTGTCATTGGGTTTGCACTTACTCCAGTCACAATTACTTGTACTGACGCGGTGTGTGGTCAGCAATGGCGAAAGTTTTTTCTCGCCATTCAGCCGATGTATTGATCGTGTCCCGCCATCATTCAAAAGCTTTCTATCTCCTAAGGAGCTTTAGTACTGCTCCAAGATCAAAGGCATCTCACCTGACTCCGTCACCTTCAATCAGGCTACGATGTCACGTCATGATACCATCATGTGGCTGCATGTAACGTAAACTCACAGTAACGTCATAATGACTTCACAAATTCTGTCGAGCTGTGACGTATCATGACGTTGAATGGTTACGCCATAACGTGACGATGATGAATTTTCGCGTCACTCATTCTGGACGCCGCGAAACGCCAACGCGGATGGTTGGAGTTCCCCGTTAGATGAGGCGTCTAAGGCACTCGCCTTAGTGTCTAAAAACAAGAACACATGGCGGCAAAGTTGTCGCGCCACTCTTCAGCGGAAGGTGTAATGCTCGTAGTACCACCGTGAGCCAACCAAGTTCTCGTGTGTGTTTTGGTTGATTGATAGATATCGTGTGAAAGTAAGTAAGGCTATATCAGGAAGGAGAAGGAGGAAGAACGTTTAAGCGGAATCACAGGGAAGTTAGCCAGTTCTCAGACCGGCTGGCTACCCTGTGCTGAGGAAGGGGAGAGGGGAATAAAAGATGATAAAAATAAATGTTGCGAAGAGAGAGAGAGAAATTACAAAAAATACAAAAAATACAAAAAATACAATAAAAAGGCTATGTCAGAGATACCGTTGTAGAAGACTGCAGAAAATACCAGCCGTTTTCAGTTATTGAGCTAGCGCTGACATTCAACAGTACATCCCAAACAAGCGTTTCACGCGCGTCGAAAGGTGGCCGTCGCGGCAGAGGTCGAACACACGTCATCTAGGCCGCAGCTAAGCACCTTGACTTTACCGAGATGCTGAGTCGGCCTTGATCATCTTGTGTGTTTGCACGTATTCAGCTGACAAGGTAACGACATGCCATAGGCGTAGCACGCATACACACAGGGCCTGGTGCATCTGTTCGCACGCACCATTTCAATGAAAAAGCGCAATGTCTGACGGACCGCTTTAGCCAGAATTCTTTGTTGCTGTATCTCGTTAATTGACGGCAAGGCACCATCCTTCTGATAGCTATTGGCTTATCCGTCGGATGTCTTGAAGGTAACGCACCAGCAAACAACGTCCTAGCGCGCAACGTTTCACGAGTTTTACAGTCGCCCAAATCTTAATATCGCTCCTCAGCGCCAGTCTTTTATGCACGTTCGTCAAATGACTGAATTACGTTCTCAATAAATTCAGCGCAAGTGCAACCCACATACAATGTTCCAGTTACGAAACAATTTTTTGGCAACTGCATTCGGCCACGAGGCGCTAACACACAGCGAATTGATTGCGATGCAAAATAGCTCAACATTTTGGGCGAGAGTATGTTTTTTCCGCGTCTGCGATCACTCCGCACTATTAAATATGAATCGGTACCGTCACAGGATCGGTACTTTGAAGTTCGCATGCAACATAAAAACCACACATATTCTGCAAAAGTGCTCCTGTTTCGAGACCACAAATGCAGGTAGTAAACAGAAAAAAAGAGGACAGTGTCGGCAGAATTGCGAAGGTAAAATCTACGTATAGACCAGGACTAGAGAAAAATCAAGGAAGCATATGCACGCCGGGTGGATGTGCCGAAGAGCAAATTCGCTGTGACACCCGAACTCCCGCCTTGTCTCGCATGTGATGAGATCACGACCACTTAGGCAAAGGCAGTCAGGTATATCGCATTACTCATTGTGTTTGCCATTGCGGGCCCGTATCGCGTGTCTGTCTCGGGCCCCATGCCATCCGCCCGCTTATCCGCCATCAACACAGTTCATCCGAAGAGAAAAGACAGAACGGCGGTTCCTGCTTCTGCGTGCCTGTTTCTGCACGCCGGTGCTCACAGGAGAGCAACGCGGCACCGCAGCGGTCGGTGGTGGTAGTGTCGTCAATGTATATGACGTCAGCGGCTCGCACGCTCACACCAACACAAGGCGGGAAGTGTCGCTGACGTCAGAGACAAAAAGCCGGAAAGACTCGAGGTAATACGAGCGGTGCTCCATCTACGTCGGAAAAAAAACTAGCCCGATGCTTGTTGTATGGGCACCAGTTCGCGGAACACTGTCAGGACGAAGCTTGACATTTTTTTTTCTTTTTCACCACTATACCCTAACGAGTTTTTTGAGCGCTCACGTTACTTATTTCTCGGGTAAGACGTTATTATTTCTCGCTTTTTCTGTTGAGTACGTTTTCCCAGGATCATTTGAAGGGGAGAAATGGAGTGACTGTATGCTGATGTGCCATTTTAAACTATAATAACGTCGGCATATCTATCTATCTATCTATCTATCTATCTATCTATCCATTCTCTCTCTTTATATATATATATATATATATATATATATATATATATATATATATATATATATATTGTATCAGATTGCAGCTTATCAGCGTGACAGTACGTCACACTTATTCTGTCCTCCCTTTGTTCCCTTTCGCTCTTTCATATCGTTTGCTTTAAAAGGGCTCGAAATAAACCGCCAAGCTCTCTTTTGGGTGGCGCAGCTCTAGCCAACATGACAGCCTGTTTCTTTTAGAGACACAATACATGCTGTTAGAAGTGCCAAAGCCTCGTCAAAATGGAAAACGTCAAGCATCCAGAACAGCTGCGGTTGGCAGGCAACATACGAGGAAATTGGCAGATGTTCAAGAAAAAACTGGAACTTTTCTTCGCGGCGACGCCCACTAAACCACCCAGGACGGAAGCCTCCAAGACAGCAATCTTGCTCAGCATCGCCGGTGAGGAAGCCCTCGACATCTACAACAACTTCTCGTTCGCAGAAGGTGAGAGCAATGAAGACTACCAGACAGTGTTGCGGAAGTTCGAGGAGTACTGTGTCGACGAGGGGAACGAGGTTTACGAGAGGCATGTTTTTCGCCTTCGCATGCAGAACGAAGGAGAGCCGTTTGAGCATTATTTGCGAGAGCTTAAAAAACAGGCGAAACTATGCAGTTTCGGCACGCTAGAAGAATTCATGATACGAAATCAGATTGTTTTTGGCACAAAGAACCCGAAGATAAGGGAAAAGATGTTGCGAGAAAATGGCTTAACCTTACAGAAGGCTGAGCAGATTTGTAAAGCAGCCGAGGTTTCAACACGACAAACTGCTGCTTGGTCGAGTCAAACGTTGCAAGTAGACTACGCCCACAGGGCAGAGCACAACAAAAAAAAAATTTCGGTGCCGACAGTGCAACAAGGAGCACGCGCAAAGGCAATGTCCAGCATATGGAAAGACATGCTTTGCTTGCAATAAGCCGAACCATTTTGCTATATGCTGCAAGCGTCGACCGAGCCGACACATAGGCCAAGTACAAGAAGTTGAGGCAGAGGACGGATTTGACATTTTGGACATCGGTGTCTACGGTGTCAGCCTCGGGGAAAGCGCAGACTGGACGGTGAGCGGAAAGCTAGGCGGACAGGAAATCAGATTCAAAGTGGACACAGGTTCACAAGTCAACATAATTCCGTGGTCTCTTTTCCGTCGTTTCAAGGATGCAGCGGACCTGCAGGAAAGTAGTGCAGTTTTGAAGGCTTACAACGGCAGCGCCATCAAGCATGTCGGATATAGCAGGGAATTGTTGCTACTAAGCGACGCGACGCATGCTGTGACCTTCTTCGTAGTCAAAAAAGGTCGCCAGGCCATATTAGGGCTGCACGCATGTAAGCAATTTGGGATTGTCCCGAAATCTGTGGATTCGGCAAGGTGGAGCGAGCCGGAACCCGAGAAGTCCTTTCCAGACTTATTTCAGGGTATGGGCTGTGTCGGAAGGCGATACCGGATGATCCTGCGGGAGGATGGTGTTCCAGTCGTGCACCCAGCCCGACGGGTACCCTTGGCCCTGAGAGAGCCTCTTCGACAAGAACTGGAACGCATGGAAACGGCCTCCATTATCAAGAAAGTGGACGAACCGACAGAATGGGTGAGCCCTCTGGTTATTACGCGTAAG
Organism: Rhipicephalus microplus; assembly: GCF_043290135.1. Taxonomy (NCBI): domain Eukaryota; kingdom Metazoa; phylum Arthropoda; class Arachnida; order Ixodida; family Ixodidae; genus Rhipicephalus; species Rhipicephalus microplus. The sequence goes on from NW_027464623.1 coordinate 764,888, forward strand.
AAAGATGGGGCCCTTCGTGTATGCATGGATCCGAGGGAAATAAACAAGAACATAAAGCATGAGCACTATCCTATGCCAACAAGGGAAGAGATTGAGGCAGAGCTGTCAGGTGCAACATGTTTTTCGCGCCTAGGTGCCAAGGCAGGTTTCCATCAAATTCCATTGGACGCAGCTACATCACAAGTGTGCACTTTTGCGACGCCGTTCGGGCGTTACCGCTTCTTGCGACTTCCGTTCGGAATTTCGTCCGCAAGCGAAGTTTTCCAGAAAACGCTAACAGAAATATTTGAAGGATTGGCAGGTGTACGCAGATACATAGACATTTTAGTGTGGGGCGTCAGCAAGGATCAGCATAATGAACGCCTGCAGGCCGTGCTGAAGCGGGCACAAAAAGCGGGCCTGACTTTTAACCTGAAGAAATGCGTTTTTGGCGTGAAAGAAATTGAGTTCCTGGGTAACGTAATAAGTGAGCAGGGAATAAGTCCGAGTCGCAACCTGGTTGAAAGCATTCGTTCACTGCCTACACCTACAGATAGGCACACCATGCGCAGAATGATGGGCGTGGTCAACTATTTTCGCAAATATGTGCCGTCGTTGAGTGATAAGATAATCTTGCTGCGCGGCCTTGTGAAAGAAAACGTCGCGTTTGAATGGACCACAGCGCATCAGCGGGAATGGGAAGCAGTGTGCAACGCGTTAACAAACCCACCGTTACTCGCGCTCTTTGACGAGAAGAAGGACACTAAGATCACTGCGGACGCTTCGGGGACCGGTTTAGGCGCGGCCCTGCTGCATCAAGAACATTAACCGATTGCGAGACCCGTTACTCGCAAATTGAAAAGGAAACGCTCGGTATAGTGTTTGCATGCGAGAAATTTCATCATTTCGTTTATGGTCGAAAGGTATAGATCGAAACTGACCATAGGCCCCTGCTTGCCATTTCTCAAAAGGGCATTGGAGACGTGCCACCACGATTGCAGCGTTTTTTCATCAGGCTTTTACAATATGATTATACTTTGCAGTTCGTGCCTGGCAAGGAGCTGGTTCTGGCGGACATGCTGTCGCGTGCACCTATACCATTACAGTCATCGAGTGCCTTCACAGACGTCGACATCCATGCGACAGAGGTCGTCTCCGGCATCGTAAGCACGCCCATGAAAGTACGTCTGGAAAAGGAAACAAGGAACGACCCGTATTTGAGCGAGGTGAGAGAACGAATCTCACGGGGTGACGCCGTCGAAGGTGAACTCAAGCCCTTTGCCGGAGAACTGTCAGTGGTAGAAGGTCACTTCTGAAGGGATGCAAAGTGGTCATACCCAAAGCCATGAGAGCAGAAATTCTTCGACGAATTCACGATGGACACCTCGGACTAAATAAATGCAAGGCGAGAGCACGCAGGTTGGTATTTTGGCCTGGACTCAGCAGTGCCATTGACTCCTTCATTCGGGGGTGCAGTACTTGCCAGAGGTATGCATACAAGCAGCCGAGTGAGCCCCTTCTCATGCAGGCAACCCCGGACAGGCCATGGCACCGAGTGGGAATTGACATTTTTCAGTTCGGGGGAGCCTCCTATGTCATTGTATACGATGCCCACTCCAATTTCCCTGACGTAGAGAAGCTAAGAAGCACAACGGCCAAAGAAGTCATAGATAAAATATCGGCCATCTTCTCACGCTACAGCATCCCGGTTCATGTATGTACTGACAATTGGCCCCAGTTTGGATCGCAAGAGTTCCGAGAGTTCGCGCAAAGATATGACTTTCAGAACATCACATCGAGTCCAGAATTCCCTCGGTCAAATGGACTGGCAGAAAAGGGGGTTCAGATTGTTGAGCGCATCCTAAAGAAGACCAACGACTCCAACGGTGACTTTTGGTTGGGGCTTTTAGCCTATCGTTCATCCCCACTAGAACATGGTCGCTCTCCAGGTGAACCACTGCAAGGCCGGCACCTTCGCACGACCCTTCCCGAGTACCAAGGCGATCCCGGAACTACAGTGGAAAAGCGTCGCCCGTCTTCGAACGGAAAGGCACTACCACCGCTCGGAAGTGGAACTGCAGTACGCATTCATAATGGACACTGGTCACGCACAGCGACAGTAAGCGAGCAAGCCGCACCAAGATCTTACATGGTGAAGACCGAGGACCAGCGGATGCTGAGGCGAAACAGGCAACACCTGCTGCGCATACCCGGAAACAGTACAAGCGAGGATGAAGACCAAGACGCCGACAGCCCTGAAAACATGGTCAATCGGGACAAAAGCCAGGACAGCAATACACCTGGCGAACAAGCGCACGGAGACCAACAAGGCATAGCGGATCCCACAGCTATAACGCAAGGTTCCCACCATGAAGGGGACAATTTCAATTTTTCAAGTGCACGAAAGTCTACCAGGAAACGTGCGGAACCTCGACGATTGCATTACGACAACAACTTTCATCAAGTTTTCTAGAATGTTTTTTTAATCAGCACGAGAACACGTATCAGATTGCAGCTTATCAGCGTGACTGTACGTCACACTTATTCTGTCCTCCCTTTGTTCCCTTTCCCTCTTTCATATCGTTTGCTTTAAAAGGGCTCGAAATAAACCACCAGGCTCTCTTTTAGGTGGCGCAGCTCTAGCCAACATGACAGCCTGTTTCTTTTAGAGACACAATATATATATATATATATATATATATATATATATATATATATATAAAGGGCCTTGCCATCATTACGTAAATCATTACTCAGCAGGATTAAAAAAAAGATCACCAGCGTTACACCAAGAAAACGTGCTGCATATCGTGTTCCCAGTAAAGTGAAGCAACGGCTACTAAATTCTTGTTACCAAAATTCACTTGCCTTCTGTATTTTTGCATCATTAGGGACATCATTATCTGCCGTATATTCAAATACCCAAATATACATGGTGACTGAAGTATCATTTATGCGCACGATATCAAGTCATCTCTGTAATGTCTAAAATATATCATCATGCACACCAGTGGGAAGCGGTCCCGCATCAGCCTATACCTGAGACATTAAAAGAACAGCTTAGATGAAGTGTAATTTACTTGTGCTGGTAAATATTATTACGGTCATGTCTATTGATTATCAGAAGGCGAACACGTCACCTCAATGCTGCTTAGCAGATCACTGACAGCCCTATAATTCGGCCCCTTGGGACTAAGGAGAGGTTCAATGTAACCTGCACTCTGGTGGTACAGGGGGGGGGGGAGTACTGTTTCATAAAGAAAGCGCTACTGTCCATTTTCACGTCATATAAAGCAGTATTACTGAAACAACTGACAAGGAGTTGTACAATATGCATTAATCATTGCCGAAAAGCTGCCGCTGGAACCTGACTTGCTATGCGGTGAAGGTGAGGCAAAGACAGGCGTAGTACTTCTTGTGGCTGTTCAGTTGGAAATTTTATTTCTCTGTTGGAACAAAAAACTATTCTTTCACAACTCTCTCATTATCTTACCTACAGTCGGTACTATTCAACAATGTCAAAGCCATTATTTTACTTGGACCGCTAGATTGCCGAAATTAAGGTGAAATATGAGTGTAAATGCTGTTTTTATTTCCGAATTGGACGCAATATTTCGGCTATTCTTGCTTCATTTGCTCCGTAGCGTTTTAGTCAGTTAATATAGAAACATAGAAAGAAGGAAATGATAATATATTACTGACTAAAAAATGTGTGATTTCTCGAAAAAAGCACTGACAGTTGGGTGAGTTGGTGTTGTTTCATAGTTATGAACTATGCTACACGTGCAGCATATGTCAATACTTCACCGAAGTGAAAAAAAAGCAAATTAAAACTAAGAATAATAAACTATCATAGTCATGAATAGGTATAGCTACCTTGAGACGAACGAAAAAAATGTTTCGTAATAAATACTCTAACCAGTCATACTATGCAAAAATATTAAGTGCGACGCAGTATCACTGGGGTACGAAAAGTTTGAAGCGGCCTCTAGGCCACACAAATTTTTTGCGAACTGTAACGCCCTATTTACTACTTCTCCCTGTCACATATATCTCGGCATGATCGGAGATTGTCAAAAATTGATCGGGTACGCTTGTTATGGAATAACCCATATATATATATATATATATATATATATATATATATATTGAAAGACGCAGGCAGACTAGGTACGGCGAGCAGACAGGGCGAGCAGAAGCGTTTATTCTGCGATGTCTCGCTCGGCTCAGAACCACACCAAGAGAGAGAACGATGATGATGGGTATGTGCAAGTGAGAACGATGATGATGGGTATGTGCAAGTGAGAACGATCAAATGCTTGGAATGTGCTTACAATTTCCCCCCCCCTCTGCGAAGCGGCCAACCTGGCCGCCAGTCAGAGATCGGCCGAACGAGTAACAAAAGGCTTCATGCGTGAGACGTGAACTATTTCCGTGCTGCGCAGACGGCGGTCAGTGACAGACTGAAGCGGGGTGACGAGGTAGTTAACTGGAGATGTCTGTCGTACAACGGTGTATGGGCCAACATACCGGTGAAGAAATTTCTCGCAAAGGCCCGACGCTCGAACCGGGGTCCATAGTAAAACCTTATCGCCAGCATTAAAGGCCACGTCGCGTCGTTTTTTATCACAGCGATGTTTTCTCTCCTTTTGGGTTGCTTCCGTGTTTTTGCGAGCAATTTCACGGCATTGTGTGACTCGGGCTGCGAACTCTTCTGGGAGCGAGGTACTGCTTGGAGCCGGTGCAAAGAAAAATGCCGTGTCGAAGACCGAGGAGGCAGATCGGCCGTACACGAGAAAAAACGGGCTGTAGCCAGTTGATCGTTGTACGGCAGTATTGTATGCGAAGGTGACAAACGGTAAAATGTTATCCCAATTTTTGTGGTCAGGATGCAAGTACATCGATATCATGTCAGAGAGTGTTCGGTGGAAGCGCTCGGTAAGGCCATTCGTTTGCGGATGGTATGTAGAAGTGGTTTTATGCACTGTATTGCACGCCTGCAGGACTTCATCCAGGACCTTGGAAAGGAAGGCTTTGCCACGGTCACTCAAAAGGACGCGAGGGGCTCCGTGGCGCAAGACGATGGAGTTCAAGAAAAAATTGGCGATTTCTGTGGCGGTAGCAGAATGAAGAGGTGAAGTCTCGGCGTATCTTGTTTGATGGTCGACTGCAGTGACGATCCAACGGTGACCGGAAGGTGTCAACGGCAAAGGACCATACAAGTCTATTCCGACAAATTCGAATGGTGTGGTGGGACAGGGAAGAGGCTGAAGGAAACCAGCAGGCGGGGATGTGGATCGCTTGCGGTGCTGACACAACGCGCACGAGCCCACGTATTTGGCCACCGTTGTGGACAAGCCAGGCCAGAAGCAGCGCGTCTTGATGCGATCGTAGGTCTTGTGGAAGCCTAGATGACCGGCAGCAATATCATCGTGGAATGCTTCCAAAACTCGAAGACGAAGGCAGCGGGGAAGAACTGGCACCCACTTGTTACCGGTGGGATGGTAAATGTAGCGCTTAAGCACACCGTCCTGAAGGCGAAATTGTCGAAGCTGGCGTCGCAAGCGGCTGTTGGGTGGTTTAGTGACACCGCGAAGGCGATCAATGAAAGACCGACAGTAGGAATCTGCCAGCTGAAGTGAACGTAAATCGGAGTTCGAAGATAGCTGCATTGGATCCAGCGATGCGAGCGATACGTGTTGTGAGGCAAGCTGGGTGTCAGAGTCATTCGAACGCGATGCGGTGGACGTATTGTCACGAGAGAGCGAAAGTGGGCACCGGGACAGCGCGTCGGCATCATGATGACATTTGCCAGACTTGTACGTAACTGTAAAGTCGTACTCTTGTAAGCGCAGTATCCAGCGCGCAAGACGTCCTGACATATTCTTCATTGATGAAAGCCAACAGAGTGCGTGGTGGTCGGTGATGATGGTGAAGTGCCGACCGTAGAGATACGGGCGGAATTTCTGTATCGACCATACGATAGCCAAGCACTCCTGCTCCGTGATGGTGTAATTCCGCTCAGCTGTTGACAGAGTCCGGCTAGCGTAGGCCACAACCTGCTCTTTAGAGGTGGAATCACGCTGCAGAAGGACTGCTCCAATGCCTTGTGCGCTTGCGTCAGTATGGAGTATGGTAGGCGCTCTCTCATCGAAGTGGCGCAGCACTGGTCCGGAAGTCAGGCGTTCTTTCAAAATTTCAAATGCAGATTCGCAGTCGTTGGACCATGAGAAAGGAGCACCAGTGGCCAATAACTTATTTAGCGGAGCCGCTAAGGTAGCAAAGTTGCGTATAAAGCGACGAAAATAGGACGCGAGACCAAGAAAGCTGCGCAACGTCTTTTGGTTGGACGGTCGAGGGAACTGTAGCACAGCTGCGATCTTCTCGGGATCTGGTTGGATTCCGTCTTTGGAAACGACGTGACCGAGGACTTTGATGCTTTTGCTGGCAAATGTACACTTCTTTGTATTTATCTGAAGGCCAGCCTTGGAGAGACATTGTAGCACCTCGTCTAATCGTTGAAGATGTTGGGCAAAGGTACTTGAAAAAACAACGATATCATCTAAGTAACAGAGGCAGGTCTTCCATTTTAGGCCACGAAGAACAGTATCAATCATTCGCTCAAACGTGGCTGGAGCGTTGCACAAGCCGAATGGCATTACATTAAATTCATAAAGGCCGTCCGGTGTGGCAAATGCAGTTTTTTTCTTTGTCAGCCTCGTTCATGGGGATTTGCCAGTAACCTGATCGTAAGTCAAGGCTCGAAAAATAGTTCGCCCCTTGCAGTGTGTCTAAAGCGTCATCAATTCTAGGCATAGGATATACGTCCTTGCGTGTGATCTTATTTAACGCGCGGTAGTCAATGCAAAAACGAACAGAGCCATCCTTCTTTTTAACTAAAACGACTGGAGATGCCCAGGAACTCGAAGAAGGTCGTATTATATTTCGCGATAGCATCTCGTTCACTTCTTTTTCAATTATTTCTCTCTCTGATTGCGAAACCCGATATGGGCGACGGCGTATCACACGAGAACCGTCGGTTTCAATGCGATGTACAGCCGCGGAAGTCTGACTCAGTGTTGTGGTACAGCTATCAAAGCAGGCTTTGTGCTTAGCCAAAAGGGCCAATAGTGCTTCAGACTGTTTTGGTGTGAGGTCTGAACCAATGACAGGTCGAAAAGGGAAAGAACGTGAACCTGGAGCTGGTACTGGTGACGAAGACGGGCAGAGTGTCGCGATGGAGGTCAATGGAGAGAAGTCAATCTTTGCCACTGTCATTCCCTTGGGCAGCAGCACAGATTCTGCAGTTGTGTTAGAAACGGGCAGAAAAGCGCAGCCAGAGGAAAACCGGAGGAGGCAAGAGGCGACGAGAATTCCACGGGAGGTGCAGCGAAACGAAGGAGCCACAAGTGCATCACCGTCGGTTACTTGGGTAGATGCGACAGCTATCACGTGTTCGTGACCAGGGTGCAGGACGCAGTCTTCAACAATGACCAAGTTGGAGATCGAGGGTGATGAAACTGGAATGGGCGCATCCGTTGTATCCGTTATGTGAATGACGTTCTCTTTAAAGGATATAACAGCGGAAGCAGAATGCAGAAAGTCCCAACCAAGGATAAGTTCATGAATGCACGTGGGCAACACAATCATCTCGATGTGGTGACGTATACCATCAATAGAAACACGAGCCGTACACTGTCCGTCAGGTTGAATCAGCACGTTATTTGCCCCACGCAACACAGGTCCCACATAGGGCGTTCTGACTTTACGGAGGCGCGAGCACAAGTCACTACGCAAAACAGAAGTGGTTGCACCGGTGTCAACGAGAGCTTGCACAGGAATACCTTCAATAGTCACTGACAACATATTAGCTGGGCGAACAGGAGGTATTTTTGTTGGTCGACGGGACGCAGTTTTCCCTCCAAAAACTGCAATCCTTAGTTTTCCGAAGATTGGTCAACAGGACGGGAGATGATTGGACGAAGTGGCGATGCGGAGCGGCGATAGGGCGATGGAGAGCGTCGTCTGGAGGAGCGGTATTCCTGATGTTGACGAGGGGACACTGGAGGAGACGGAGACCGGTACTGCGCGGACGGGTAGGTGTCTGGAGCATAAAGATCTGGTCTTCGGAACCGGTCTCGTTCGAACTCAGCATAGCCTCGTCGTTCCTCTTGCTGGCGGCGACGGCAGTAACGAGAAATGTGGCCTCGTATACCGCAGTAAAAGCAAACAGGACGGGATTGACGCCACTGAGGATACAAGGGTGCAGCAGTCATTCCACCTCGCATAGCAGCCAAATGGCTACTAGCAGTATCCGTAGAGCTAGATGCCCCGGGAGCAGGCGGAATCGCAGCGATCTCCGCATATGTGGGCATTACCGTTTGAACAACCGGTGCTGCCGGTGTCGACCTGGGCGTCACATCGGCGTATGTGGGCATCGGGCGTGCTGGCGGAGCGACCGGGGATGTCGGTGTCGCCATTGCCGCTAACTCCTGCTTAACAAGATTCCGCAGGTCGAATGGTGGAGACGGAGCGGAGGCGACAGTGGACCGCTGCTGTTCAAGGTCTCGAAGTTCTTCCCGGATAATTGTGCGGATAAGGGTTTTTAATTCAGAGGGAGGCATCAGGCGTGGATCACTGTCTTGTTGAAGCCGAAGGGACTGCAACTGGTCAAGGCGTTGGCATGTCGAAATGACGTCGTTAACCGTAGCGGGATTGCCAACAGCCAAGGCGTTGAATGCGATTGGGCCGATTCCTTTAAGGATGTGGCGAACGCGCTCATCTTCCGTCATGTCTTTATTCGCACGGCGACAGAGGGCCAAAACATCCTCGATATACGAAGTGTACGACTCATGTGCCAGTTGTAGACGCACAGCCAGCTTCTGTTTCGCGGCTTCGGAACGACCCGATGAGCATCCGAATATTTGTCGCAGTTTGTTGGCAAAGGTCGACCAATCAACGAAGTCAGTTTCGTGATTAAAATACCAGGTTTTGGCTACGCTGGTCAAATAGAAAGGAAGGTAGCTCAGTTTCTCTGCTTCGGTCCATCGATTGGCTGAACCCACACGGTTGTAAAGGTCAAGCCATTCCTCGACGTCGTCACCGCGAAGACCCGCGAACACGGGCGGTTCGCGCTGAGGGCTGGTGACAGTAGATGAAGAGCGGGCAGCCGCCGGCGTAGGGGCTGTAGCGTTAGGGCTAGGCGTTAGGTCCGATGTCTGCATACCTGTGTGGGTGGCTGGGTGCAATCGGCGACCAGATCGGAGCTCCAGGTGGGAAATGAACGTAGGAGGACGTCGGGATCTTACCCCGGCACTTCCACCACTCTGAAAGACGCAGGCAGACTAGGTACGGCGAGCAGACAGGGCGAGCAGAAGCGTTTATTCTGCGATGTCTCGCTCGGCTCAGAACCACACCAAGAGAGAGAACGATGATGATGGGTATGTGCAAGTGAGAACGATGATGATGGGTATGTGCAAGTGAGAACGATCAAATGCTTGGAATGTGCTTACAATATATATATATATATATATATATATATATATATATATATTTATATATATATATTATCTCCTGCGGGCAGGATAAATATATATATATATATATATATATATATATATATATATATATATATATATATATATATATATATATATATATATATATATAAATATTGCAAACGAAAACAAGCAAACAACTTTTTTTTGTGGCAAATACAATATATGCATTATGGAACACTAATGTCGACCGTCGTCCTACGACGTCGTGATCATGACGTCACATACTGACAAAATTTGTGACGGTCACGTGACGTCTCGACTCCACATAATTTGACGTCACATGACTTCATCCAATCACATCGTCGCTCGGTAAATGGTGGGCCTATCCTGTACGTTGTGCAAAAGAGGTTTATCTTACCTGTAGTCTTGCAATACCTCCGCTACTGGAAGCAGTGTTAAAGAACGTTAGGTTCGAAAACCTCTCCGGGAGGCGAAGGAAAATAAGACGGCTTTCACCTATCTAACACTTGAAAGGACTCAAAACTCATATAACCGATTCTGGGTCAATCCCCCTGAGTGTATATGAGTCATGCTTGAGGCACCATCATCATTATCATCATCATCATCGTCATTATCTGCCTGTCGTCTTCAGCAAATGCACGAGGAACCCTACGAGTCTTTTTTTTCTGTCATTTGAGTGGTAACCAATGACCTTACCTTAAATTCATTTGTTGCAATTTGCCTAGATTTATTCGAGCCATACTACTTGAGGGTGAATGTTAGGGCCTTGAAGCTGCTTATCGATAACCGTCAGATGGTGCGCGTCCCACACGTACTCCGACACATCGCAAACAACGCAGTGCTTCGTTTTTTTCTTGGGGACCTCCAACGTAAAAATTTTGGTCTGTCTGTCGATACAATTGTCTGTTTGTCCACTCTAAATGGTACCCTAAATGACATCAAATGATACCCCCAAACGGCGGAACCTATCCGCAGCGCCCACCAATATTGCTCAAGTTTTAGCGTTCATACTTGTGCGATTGTCAATCCGAAATTAATTATTGCGCATATCTGAGGCACGGTAACTACACGCCGATATTTTTTATGTGAGGCTTTATACTAGAGAAGGCATACATAAGTAATTCTAACGACCATAGCATTTACCAAGCTGCGATGACAGTGCAACACGATACTCAAAAAGGCAAGTGTTTCCAACGCCTTGCTAAGACGACACGGTGGTGGCACATACCCGTCGCCTTGCGTTCTACAACTTATAGCCGCCAAGACTGGCGCGCACACCACGCTCTTCGTTTTCTAAGATAACTGCCAGATAGCGCTCATGTCTCACGTGTGACGTGACTCGATGCTCTCGGTCACCTCCGCTGCATGCTCGAGGCACTCTGACGCAGCGCCTCCAGAATACCGTTCACCAGTTTTCTTGCCCAGAACATCAAATACACGTTTTTTTTTTCACTCTTTCCAGATGCCAGACTATCGTCTTTCGACGAAATTTGCAGTATAACATGCAGATACAGGGCCACTTTTTTTTCCTGCTTCTCATAACTTGTCTTTGTGTAAAGACATCCCGTTTAATTTGCTCCGATTACCCTCGCACAGTGTCGCACGTCTATAGACAAACCAGAAGGAACACTGTGAGGAATGCGGGGCCCCTACAGGCCGCTGAAGAGTGAATATTAACAGATCGTACTGATTGCTCATCCGTACGCCTGCTTCGAGAGCAATTTCCGGAATCGTCTGTTCCTTTTGATCTCCCCGAGTGCGTTCGAGAATCCCAATAGTGTGGTCCTACTGAGCAAGGTTCTAATGGGTGCATCTGTTCAATATCGGTATATTTTCCACCATGAATTGTATTACTCTGTTCTCTTTCATATGGAGGCGTGACGGAAGCTTAGGTTGACAAGTTTGTATATATCATGCATTCGTGTGACGCAGAGTGTATTAAAATATACGAAAAAAACATAGGAAAATGCACTTGGCTCTTGGTTGTCTCTTAAGGAATTCTTTGATCCAGCTTCCGTGGTAGGAAAGGGTGACATTGCCGCTATCGGTACTTTTGGGTATATTTATGCAATATTACATGCGAAAGCCTTGATTTGCGTAATTATACGAGTACGCGAAGATTTTACATAATGAACATTTTTGTTATGGTAGGCGAAAATATTTATCTATGGTCTAGATCGTGCCATGCGTCATGCGCTCGCTCGCGATTTGGTTGTATGATATAAATTTAACACAATATTCTTTGTACGTCGCGGTGAACCAGTCGTGGCGGTGCTCAGCTGCTGACCCAAATGTCGAACGTTCTATCCGGGTCGCATGTTCGATCGCATGTTCGCAGGTCGCATGTTCGAATGACAAAGTGAAGTTAAATTACATTGAGCTTTTTTTCTTGTTGGCAGCTTTGATTGCCCCACACACAGCTACAGCGATCTCAGCGAAGTGTCTAAAGGGAGAGCATTGCACAACTCTAAATTATATGGCAGGATCAGCTCGTGCTCAGGGTTGAACCGAACGCAATTGTAGCTGACTCAATAGATTGTGCTGAAAATCAGGTTTAAAAGCACTGAAATTTGGCCGAGTTTGTACTTGAAAATCGTGTTTTTCTCTCATTTTCGTGCCTTCTTATGCCTCTTTCTACTACGATGTTCAAGTACTAACTCGCCCAAATTTCAGTGCTTCTGAACTTGATTATAATATTTAAGGTTCTTTCAGGCAATCAAAAGACCATTAGTTAGTGTAACTCTGCCTCTCGCATGTTGTCTGCTTACGCGTTCGTGTTACCACTATATTGTGCTGCGTCTAGCGCTAGCTGAGGCTGCCGCTGTCAACCGCTATGCTCACAGCGCCATTTTGAACGGGTTAATGGTAAAGGCCATCGACGCGTAGACAACTCTTTAGGGAAGCACGATTCCTTGTGTATGCTGTACGAGCGCGTCAAAAGACGAATTGCGACTTCACACTTCACGTGCACACGTCGTGATTGTGCACTTTTTTGGCTATCCAGGACCATATCAGCAAATTAGGTGACAGAAGGCCCTTCTACGGAAGCATAGCCGAAGGACACGCAAGTGTTTAGTTACACTGAAAGGCCTCACGAGGCTTACGGGGCTTGGAAGGCTGATCATAATAAAGGAGCTCAGTAGTGCACAATCTAAACGAGAATAACTGAATGAATATGAAAAGTACAATAGTGACACCTGTCTTGTATTCCCAACAGACAGCCAAATAAACGACAGAGAGCACAATTAGATATCGCTGTGTCCTGTTTCGGCTGCGTAAACGTGTGGGCTTCAATTGTGATGGTTCGCTGCCTTACTTTCCAGCAGAGGACTTTCTTTTTTGATTTATAGTTCTTCAATTATACATTTATTTATTTCATCCACTGAAGCAAGTACCATCTTAGGTGAGCTCAAAAAAACAGAATAACGAAAAAGAAATAAAGTGATTACGGAAGTATCAAGGTCCTCAGGGTGAATTATTCAAAGTACACACATCGAATTTCCTTTTGGTCTGTTAATACCATTGGGCCAGAGATGCAGATATTCATGAGAAACTAAATATAGTGCAAATCAAATCTGATAAAGTGAAAGCGAAATTGAATCTTTTTTTTGTTACGCCAGGGGGGTGCTTGTCATTGGGAGTCTCCCAGGCGATACGTCTTACTTGCGTTTTTAACAATGAGATATGGAGAAAAAAGGTCATTAGACATTACTAAACTCCAAAGCCTATGTAGGTCTGCGCTTTCAGAATAGCAAACATTTCTCGTTCTCACGACGAGGAAGTCGGCCGCCCTTCACATTAATTGGTGTTGACAGTCTAAGACATTCTAAACACATTTTAGACAGTTTGTAGACTGTCTAAATATTTTTTGGAAGGCCAAACCACATTTTTCGCACGAAGGGAAGCCTAAACTGAACGCCAACAAAAACAATCTTGAAGAGAGAGAGAGAAAAAAAATAATGAAAGAAAGGCAGGGAAGTTAATAATGGCTGAGCCTGATAGGCTACCTTGCACTGGGGAACACTGATTTTATTGATATGTGAGGTTTCACGTCCCAAGACCACCATATGATTATCAAAGATGCCTTAGTGGAGGGCTCTGAAAATTTAGACCACCTGCGGTTCTTTAACCTGGACACAAATCTGTGCAGACTGGCCTACAGCATTCACGCCTCCATCGAAAATGCAGCAGCCGCAACCGGAATCTGATCCTGTGACCTGCGGGTGAGCAGTCGAGTACCTTAGCCACTAGACCACCGCGGCGGGGCCCATAAACTGGGGAAGGGGATAATGAGAATAAAGGTTAGAGAGAGACAGTGTGAAAAAGACACTGCTTCTTTTGTTGTAACGGCAGTTCTGTGTCTAACATTACAGACGCCGAGTCCCTCCCATGGGTTATATATCGTTATATATCGCGGAAACTTTTTATCAATCAGTTTAGGAACTTGTTTTTCTGATCGCGTGGTGAATATACTAATGATCTGGGCTCTTTCTTGTGTCTTGATCATTTCCTGTACTTAAAGATAAGCATTAGATGCAGGTCTGTCTGGTTGGTAAGTAAGCTGAGAAAAACTTCTTTATCTCCAACCAATGTAAAACACGTAAAATACGTAAAAGCCCGACGTTTCCAAACCGTCTCGCTTCCTTCCTCACCAAGGCTAGTGGTGAAGTTATAGTGGTGTCTTGAAGGCGCTCGCGCGGTAGGTTATGACCCCACGTTTTCACGCGTTTTAATTTCGTTGGACACACAATAATTTTTCTCAATTTTCTCTACTGTACCACGCATTCCTGCAAATCAACAATTCGGAAGCGGTGCATTTGTGACAGCGATATCATGTCTCTAGTGTGTACTTCAACCACTCCATGCACACTTTTTCGTGCGTGATATTACTGTGGAAGTTTATATTGTAGATGACAATGTAATTGATAAAGTTGAAACTTGCTTGTGTGAGTAAAGCTTTGGCGTTTTGGCTGCTTTTTGTGTAAATGCTAACATGCTCTAAACCACGAGAAAATATGTGGTGAAATGTTTTCTATATTTAAATGAACACACTACGGCGTCTTGAGGGTATACGTGCAGTAACGCGTGTGTCTTTTGTAATGAACAACCTGCTTTAAACCACGAAGTCTTTATAATAATCCCATGTTCTGATACCTAATTGCAATGTACGCCTGTACCAGCATTATTGCTGCGATATTACCTGTTCTGTTCTGTTCTGTTTTAACTGTTTTGCTGTGGAGAGGTTGAGGTGCCTATTGCCTCGGCTACTCCATATCACAAAGTTCTGGAGCGAAAAATAAAATAATAATACAGAACGGTACCCAAAAATTAACAATACGGAAAAGAAAGAAACATAATAGCACACTGAAACCAGTTCAAATATCATGCCAATACACAGTTTTCTTCGCGCAGTTCACACAGTCAAAAATACTTACACGCACACCTTACTATTCTAATGTCAGCGATATTACCTGTTGTATTGTGTAGCCGGTATACAAGATACATGTGTTTCTAAAGCCTGACGTTATTGTCACTGCATTTCTAAGCAGACAAAGATATTTTCAGTGTTTTTCCAAGCAGACGCTTGGCTGTGTGGTAGAACACCTGCTTTCCACGCAAAAGGCCTGCGTTAGAAGCTTAGGCAAATGCAGAAATGTTTAGGGAGTTTTAGAATAGCGCACTGCGAGCTCTTGCGGTGTGGTCACTTCCACTGCGCATGCGTCGTAACGCGAGTCGGCGTTCGCGTTCGCAGCCCGCGCGCAAAAATGCGAAACAGCATGGGGCGATCACGGCCCGCATGTGGCCCGCAAACACTGAATTCGAGGCTACAGTGTCACTGCGATCGTGCGTTGCGGGTTGCAGCAGGGCAAACGCTATTCTAAAACTCATATGGCGCCCGCTACGCCCGCAACTGCCACAGCGCTTGCAAACGGTATTCTCAAACTCCCTTTTGTTAGTAAAGACGATAGCCTTTCTTGGGGTGCTTCGACGCAAAACGTTTGGTTTGTCTGTCTGTACACTTGTCTGTTCGTCGACCCTAACGATACCATAAACGGCACCAAACGATACCCCAAACGGCCAACCCCATCCGCCGCGCCCACCAGTATTGCTGAAGTTTCAGCATTGACACTTGTGCGATTGTCAATTAAAAAGCAACTATTGCGCATATCTGGTGCCTCATATATGCGCTGACGTCAAAACATCAATGTTTTGTATGTGTAGCTTTATACTGGAGAAGGCATACATAAGTACTTCTAAGGACCGTAGCGTGTATCACGCTGCGCTGACGATGCAACGTGATGCTCAAAAAGGCAAGTGTTTCCAACGTTTTGCTTCGACCACGACCTACTGTACTCCTGACCTGCCCAGATGGCAGGGTTCCTATGGAAGCGCATGTCCCCTCCCTCGTTCAACCGCTCATTATTGGCGGCACAACCTATAACCTGTTCATCTGCTTCTTTATGGTTGTTTTTATGACGCTGGGGTAAGAATGTCTGCCTTTTGTGGTGAACTGCTAGCATATATGTGACTATTTCTTTCCTTAGATGGCTGGTCAAGTAAGCTGTTCTGTGCGCTTAACTATTTATTGCACACTGGTCGACAAACGTGGGAACCCGTAGACTTTGATGGTATACGACAGCCTGTGTGGTGTTGCATCCTTTTAATTTCTAAAAAAATATCTGAATGACCTTCAGCATATCGACTCCTGAAATAATTTTTTTTATTTGAGCATAATAATTACGTACTATAAGTGCTCTGTTGGCCAAAATATGACCACAAATGCTGAAGGTGAAATTAGTGAGCCAGTGCTGACTTCCGCCACGCCGTTCCTAGGTTACAGCCCTAGTGGCAGAAGGTATGAACTAGAGCGTGGGCGCTGGAGAGGGGCTCTCTGGGCAGGTCAGGAGTAGAGTAGGTCATGGCTAAGATGAGACGGTGGTGGCACGTGCCCGTCGCTTTGCGTTCTATACGTTATCGCCTCCAAGACAGGCGCGCACGCCTTCCTTCGTTTTCGAAGATAACTGCCAGATAGCGCTCCTGTCTAGCGTGCCTCGATGCGCTCGTTCGCGTTCGCTGCACTAATGAAGACTCTGTAACGCAGCGCCTCCAGAATACGATTCACCAATTTTCTCGCGCAGAACATCAAATGAACGTTTTGTTCACTCTCGCAAGATTACCGTCTTTCGCCGACATTTGCAGTGAAACGTACAGATGTGGGGCCATTTCTTTTTATTTTATTGGCATCTTCCTTGATGTTTAGGTCATGGTCAAAATGACGATTTTTCGCTCACAACCAATGACGCACACGCCGGAATTTCTGCAAAACACAGCCGACGAATGGATTAGTACAGTTCTACGTGAGCTACGATGGAGATTCACGTGGAGATGCAACGAGTATCTCTCATCTTGATGTCATGACATAATTAGATCGTGTAATCAAATGGGAGCGCAGATTACTTGATCAGGGGAAATGAGAAGAATTTCCGATCATAGGATCCACATGAAGTGCTGGAGGTGTCCAAGAAGTAAACATGCTATCAGCGGACTCCCCGATACAGGACTAATGATTGATTGATTGAGAGACGCTGTAGTGGAGGGCTCCAAAAATTTTGACCTCCTAAGGTTCTTTAAAGTGCACCCAAATCTGAGCACACAGGCCTACAGCATTTTCGCCTCCATTGAAAAAGGCAGCCGCCACAGCCGTGACTCGATCCCGCGACCTGCGGATCAGCAGCTGAGCAGCCACTAGACCACCGTGGTAGGGCCAGATACACGATTAGAGGCAGCATGTCGAGCCGGAGGAACTCACGAGAGCACTAAAATAGCTGTTTTGTGTACAGTAGGGATCCTCAGAACATCTGTTTCAGAACAGGTGAGATGGGCATGGAGAAAAATTGAACAGTTGCATAAAATGGAGGAGGTGTTACTGACTGTGGTCCTCTATTAAGATGCACATTGGTCATCGCATGCTGGAGATGAGCGCCGAGAAAGTAATAGGCTAAGAGTTCGCTCGAGGGATTCATTCCTTGGTATAGGATGAAAGAGCAGGGCAAGTAGCCGCCATCACATTGACACCGAAGAGAAAGCAGAGCTTTCCTAAGAACGCTTATTCATATAGTGCCGCACGCAAGAACAGCTCTTATTCACCAGACCAAAAGAGATACACAAAGCTGACTACAACGATCGCATGATATGCAAAGGTGGTCTGACGACGTGTGCAAAGAATCAAGCGCGACCGCGAATAGTACTCGGCACAAGGTATCTCCGCTCAAAAAGCGGAAAGTTGAAATCCGATGCGTCCTCAAATTTTTGCCTTAGTTCTTCGAGAACGTTTAACCAAATGGTTTCACAGAAGCCGTAGTGGCTGTATAAAATACCTCAAATACGAATGAACGTGGCCAGTTATATTGGTTAAACGGAGGTAAGACTAGAATTAATCAGCAAATATATTAATTTGTTTAGAAGGAACGTTCCATGATTCATAGTACGGTGTGCGCCACTATGGGAGAGCTTTGACCTTCCCCGGTAAAGTGATAGCTGTGAAGGTGTTAAGAAAGCGTGCTAAATGATCTAGCGTACATTGTACTCAATACTGAGAGAACAGTTAGCCGTCCCTAAAATCTGTAAAATGTCACCGACAGGCCCTGCGTGCTTTGAGAGTTCCTACGTCTTCGGAACAGCACGCGGAACCTATGGTTTGTCTTGCAACCACCGAATCTGTTCTGGCCACGGACGAATTTTTCACCGAAATTTTCTGTAGAAAAAATTGGTATCAACAGATTGCGAGAACCGCTTGGAAACGTAATTATTGTTGGGCGTCCGCTTTTTAACACAATTCTTGATGCAAGCAGATGCGCAAAGTAATATTGCGAAGACAATGAGCCGTACAAGCAAATGGCATCGCAAAAACCCGTTTTCGCTCATGACCAAGAAGGAAGGGTGGGTTGCGGCCTGAACTTAGACATGAAATTTGTCACATACAGTTATGGATTTGCCTGAAACTATCGGATGCGACATATATGTTGTAGGGGCGAAGAATCTTTCGGTCAAGCTTTGTCTCTCCTTCCCTCCTTTTCCGTAGACATGGTTTGGACGAAGCCCACTATGGGCGCTGTGCTGCCAGCGGTCGCTACCAATGCATGCTCTTGGCTGCATCCATGTCCTGGCACTGCATTCAAGAACTAAAGTAGTTTCTACGTAAAATGTGACTCATGACTACGCACCAATGGCTGCATTTCAACGAATCTGCCAGCACATTCAAGTATTCTTATTTCTAACTAGCGGCACAAAGATGTGTTTGTACCCACGAATTGTACCACTGTTGAAAAAATCACAGCATATCCACGAGCTGAATGATGATGAGTGGGGCGAAGCTCCCGTCAGTTCATCCATGCTTCCGTCCGTGCGTTCGTTCTTGCTTCCGTCCGTCCGTGCTTCTGTTCATTCGTCCGTGTGTATACCTGTTCGTCCATCCGTGCGTTCGTCCATCCGCGTCTGTCCATCCGTGCGTCTGTCCGTATGTCAAACAGACAGACAGATGACGGACGGAGGCGGCCAGCGGATGATTCACGGTTTCCCCGATAAAGTCATCCGAAGCTTCGCCCCACTCGTCATTGTTATTTCCATGGATATGCTGTGAGGTGGTTACTACATAATCATCACCATCAGCCTGACTACGTCCACTGCAGGACATGTATGTAGTGACTGTAGGTTACTACACACATGCATACATACAGGTGACGACCAACCCACGCCTTAAAGGGATTAGTCCCTAAAAAATAAAAATAAATCTTTGAGCCAGTTCAGTGGCATGAAAATGACACAAGACATTCGACCCCATTTGCCTGTCTGGCCCCAACTTTACCTAAAGGAGGTGAGCTCGGGTGTCTGTGTGGTTGCATAAAAAGTCTTCAGCCGCAAGAAAAAAAGACGAGCTATTAAGTTGCAGAACAACATGCAAATACTGTACCCAAACATGAGCCGATTTCGGCGAAAGGTTCTGCAAAGACCACTAGTGGGACAGGCGCTCAATCATTCGCGCATTCAAAATGATTACTTATAGGTAGAGCTGGTCATGTAAGGCGCACAATTTCAGCGTTTTACAGCGAAAGATGTTATGAGATCACAACTCGGGTCACGCGCAGTTGTCCGCCGCCACCACCGCCGGTGTTCGTAACCACATGGCACAAAATTAGAAAAAAAAACCTAGCACCAATGACACAGTGGGGCTCTAATCCAGGCCCGCTGGGGGGAAATCCAGTCCAGCATTCACCCACTGAGCCCCACCAGTGCTTGGGGCTTGCTGGCAAACTTGACTTAGGCAGGCTTGATGTCGGGAAAGCAATCGCGTTAATACGACTTATAAATCGTTTTGAAACAGCGAAAGACCAACCCATCGTCGCACAATGCTAAGAGTGTAACGAATGGGTCGTCCAATGCTTCAACCCATTACAAAAACTTGTTCTTGTGCCCCTATTAACTGGGGCGCATACCCACTTCAGCCATAATTCCTCATTGTCGTCAGCCACTGAATCAAAATTACACGAAATTTCTTGCAGTATTTAGCGGACATCGCACTTCTCAGAAGAATGATATAGAAAAGTAGTAAAGCGAATGCTGGCCTACTACCCAAACTATTTTATTAATAATGTCATATAGGCATAAAGCAAGGGTGCTTCTTGCCCACTACGAAGCTAAGCAAACTGGACGCATATGAACTCCACCGGAACGTGTGTAGCTTTTATCCCGTTGTAGCTTCGGCGTACGCTGACACTTTTTTGAAGCTTTATTATGTTCAGTCTTGTTACACTACATGCACACACACACTCCTCCCATCGCCCAGCCATCGATGATAATCAACTAGAGGAAGAAACTGTGACAATGGCGCTGGTGACATCAATACCCCTTTGGGGGGGGGGGGGGGGGGCATATGTATCAGTTCATCCAAATGCGCGTATTACTGGCGGGCCTTCATGTGTAGCACTTCTGCAAGTTCTATGACGCCAGGTTTTGCCCGGACGACGAGTTAAGGAACATACGCTTAAAAACCTGGCTGGCACCTCATTTTTTCTGCCCTTGGCAAGTGGTGTTCTTACACATGGATAACCTATGGTTCTTCCTGCTGGATTCGCCCGATCGGCCATGTTTATCCGTTTATCCTGGCTTGCAATGGTGAAAAATTCGTATATCAATTTAAGCGTTATCACTTTTCACTTGCGGTGATAATTCTGAGGCTTCAATGCTTACTTGATTCGGAAATAATGCGTCACCTTCGTGCGTGGTGCGCCTCGTGCGCTGTATGTTTTGGTTCAACGAGGCTGAAAGACACTTTTTTTTCTTTTCGAAAAGATTAGAAAAATCCTGAAAGGGATTCAGTGGTATTTCCGAAAGCAAATAAGTGATACGGATGACCTTCGCTCAAAAGAACAACGTGGCCAGATACAGCAGAACTGTACACGTATTCTCAAATCAACCTTTATGCTAAATATTGTACACAAAAGCTTAGCAAGTGGTAATACACGACATCATTAGGAAATAAAAAAGACTAACTGTATTTAAGAACATACAATTTCTAAATACGGCCACACCTATCACTATGCTTCATGCTTGGTGTTCATTCTGTGTTATTTACTTATCTTCCATGAGTCACTGACTGGTGTAGACTGCCCATTGAGCGATTGTCCCAGGAATTTGTTGGTGGTGGGCTGGATTTTTCTACCACGACGAACTTCCCTTGAACAACGAGGCTTTGCTCACTAAGAAGGGCAGTTTTGTTTCCCTCCGAAAGTACGTGCTTTACAGTAAAGACCTCCCTCGACGTGATGCCGTCCTGTGGCACAAGCTTCAGGCAGGTGTCTCTACCAACCCCTGGCTTTATAGCAAGGTATATGCCCACACCTCGTGACACCACACTGTAAATACTGCTCACAATCGGCCACGCTTATACACATGGCATGAACGTGCCCACAGTACGCTGACACTTCTCACACAAAAGATACATGGGAGTCCCTTCTGCATATCACTGACACGGCACAGCAACGCCGGGTAATCTCAAGCGCATTGGAGGCCGCGGTGTCCATAGGGTATCCATCCTCTTCGGTATCCCATCCTCTTTGATGAACCTTAAGTCCATCTTGGGTCTAGTGCTCACGGTAGTGAAGTGGTTACAGTGTTCATATGCCGACCGTAAAGTCGCGGGTTCTTCGATTTCGTTTTCGGCGGTCGCACTTTAACGGATGCAAAAATCCAGATGCCCGTATACTGTGAGATGCCGGTGCAGGTTAAAAAACACCCGAGGATCAAAATTTCTGGAGCTCTCCACTACAGCGTACCTCATTAACCCGACATGTTTTCAGCACGTCAAAATCCAGTGATTCTTGAGTGCCCCGAGCCTTCATGAAAAGCGGAATTGCTGGATTGGTGATCTGTAACGCTTCCAAAAATTTGCAGTACTAAATATATTAACATTTTTGCGATGGTGCAACGAGACCGATGTTATCCGAAATCGAACTTCCAACCTCTTATTCATCAACAGAACACAACACGATGGAAGCCAGTAGACTCCCACTGTCGACTTTTTGGCATTCCCTCCTTTGACACACCGACCATCGGAGGACATGTGAATGGGAGGTGACCCAAGCAATCAAAGCGAGACCGAGTGGCTACATCACGCTCAGAATCTTCTCGCTCATAAGGTAGAAGACTGGGAAGGTGGCAAGTACAACTCCGTGAGTCTTTTCTTTTTTCTTTCTACTCTCCTGAAATTAAGGCAGTATTTGTATACCATGGGATTTTTTTTTCTTTTTAGGCTTCCGCAGTAGCGACGATGCCTGTGATTCGGCAGGAGCAAAGGTGAAAGCGAGTGGCGGCAGCGGCCATTCAGATCGCAACGAGATGTCATTTCTGAAAGCCGTGTGTAGATATGCCATTGACGTGAACCATGCACGCGAAAATGGTCTTTCTAGAGTCTCACCGCACTTCGCTTGTGTTATGTGGAAACCTCGGGAAAAGAAGGATCGGCTGGGTGGGGCGGAATGCAGCTGATTCGCAGGGCACGTTTGTATGCATCCTCTAGTAACGGTGGTGGCAGGAAGGCGGGGTTGAAAGTGTTTTTACTCTGAGAAATAAGCGCCAGTAGTGCGCGCATTCATCTATAGCGGAACCATTTTTCTAAAGATATGCCAAAAGTAGTCCGGTCTGGCCGATATAAACCTTCACACAGGAGAAAAGAGGTTTCTACACAACTTTCCACCCACAAGTGACGTAGGGCCCCGCAAGCTTTTCAATGGAAAATGTATTCAGGATCGAGCGAGAGAACGTGATATTTCTATCAAGAATAATCATTGCCCCGCCGTGGTGGTCTAGGAGCTAAGGTACTCGCTTGCTGAGCCGCAGGTCGCGGGATTGATTCCCGGCTTCGGCGGCTGCATTTCCAATGGAGGCGGAAATGCTGTAGGCCCGTGTGCTCAGATTTGGGTGCACGTTAAAGAACCCCAGGTGGTCGAAATTTCCGGAGCCCTCCACTACGGTGCTTCTCATAATCATATGGTGGTTTTGGGACGTTAAACCCCACAAATCAATCAATCAATCAACCATTCTTGGCAGAACGAAGGAAGTCCTTGAGCAAAAAATCCTGCAAGCATAGCACGAAAAAAAAGAATATCTGTCTTATAAAAACTGGTCCCTCACTGATATGTATACTGAATACTGAAAGTCACGCGTAATTTTTTCTGCATTTCAGTGTTTAGTCAATGCCACAAACCTTGGTAAAAACACAAAACAGCACTTTTTTAAACGCAAGACGAAGGAAAGGTAAGAAACACACGGCGCTGAACTCGCAACTGGTTTGGTAGAAAAAACGACATCAATATCTTTTATACAAAGTGAGTGCGCATGTCCATTGTCAAAGATTATTCACATGTCAAACCGGAAGGCACAACCTCGAGCAAGCTCTCTAGTCACCCCTGTTTAACAGGCCCTCTTTTTTAAATTATGAAGTTTTCTAATGTAACAACTCGTGAGTGATATTTTCGCATACAAGACTGCCTCACGGTTTGACATTCGATTCATCTTTGAAAATGAGGATGCGCAGTCGCCTTGTGAAAAGAAGTACGTTTCGTTTTTCTTTTCCAATAAATCAGTTGCAAGCTCAGCACCGTGTGTCTGTTATCTTTCCTTCGTCTTGTGTTTTAAATAGGCGCTTTTTTACATTTTGACCATTGAACCTAAACAACTCTCTCAATTTGCATGTCTTTGTCGTAAACCTTTTTTAAAAACAGTTTTCTAAACACTGTTGTGCGTTTCTTTTTTCTTTAACCCGAGAAGATATATTTACAATAATAATAAGAATTATATCTGGTGTTTTGCGTCCCAAAACCACGATATGGTGAGGACCGCCGTCGTAGATTCGGAAATTTGGACCATCTGGTTCACCGGACAAGTAAAGCAAAAAAAGGAAGCAAAGACATCCTGCAGATCACACGTACTTGGGAATCGACGTTATGCGGGGGGAGGCGACCATGTTGCAATTTTTTATTGAACGACACGTCACGAAATGATGCTAAATATGTGTACAAATGTTGCACGCTGAAGAGTTGAAGAGTTGCAGATGTTTATATTACCATTTATTTGAACTTGCGCAACGATGCCAACTCGAACATGCGTATTAGCAACCCCAGAAGCTGATATAAAGCGCTGATTCTCGCGAGGATGCTGGTCCTAGACACTGCTACATAAATCAACTTCAGCGCATGGCAACTAACCACAATTGACATTAACCCTAGGTGACGGCTGTATTAAAGCAGAACATATATATTGTTTATAAAATTGGGATGGCAGCACTGCAACCACTATTGACGTTTCACGAATATGAGCGTCTATTTGAAAAGTTGTTCCGCGACCTCGCGTAGCTCGGTGGTAAAACACTTCATTGCCCCGCAGAATGCTTGGGTTGGAGTCCAGCTGGGACCCTGAGATTTATTACTTGCATTCGTTGGGTCGACGCTACCGATGTCGGGTATTTATTTACGCTCGCGCGTCAAAATTGCGCATGTGTTTTCTCGTCGTTCCTGGGTAGATACTAAGTGTCAATCAACTGTGGCACATACCCGCATACCGGCAGCACATACCCACACGTGGGTGTACCACCCGGGTGCCAGTGTCTGACAGTAAGTGTTTGACGATGTACGTGACGGGATTGTGATAATATTCATGTCTTGACTAGCGCGTCTTATTCGTCAAACCACCTTACCCTCTCATGCTAATTTTGATTCACGCCAAGTTAAGGGGGTGACTACGAGAGCATGGCAGCATAAGCGGCTAGATAGATAGATAGATAGATAGATAGATAGATAGATAGATAGATAGATAGATAGATAGATAGATAGATAGATAGATAGATAGATAGATAGATAGATAGATAGATAGATAGATAGATAGATAGATAGATAGATAGATAGATAGATAGATAGATAGATAGATAGATAGATAGATAGATACGTTAAAGTCGCCGAAGTTCGCTAAGAAATGCTTCGCATTTATAAGTGAAATATTTTTCAGCTGCTCGTTTTCTACTTGCTTCATTAAGAAGCCTTAGTTGGACTACCGCATCAGCTCTGTGGACACAGGTTACAGATAGAGTTAGCTGGTTCACCGCTGTTATGTAGAGGTTGCGGGGATCGAGTGCTGATGGAAGCAGAGGCGGGAGTACGCCGTTATGCTCCACTGGTCATACACTTTCACAATGCAAGGGCTCGAAGTTTGAACTAATTTATAGCGCAAGCTATTTTTGTACATGCAATACTAAGAAAAAAAGCTTGAATTTGAACTTAAGTCCCTGGAAATCCGTCGTCCTCATTTTCTAACACAAGAGCGAGAGAAGTCTGACTAGATGGAGAGCGTGTGAAAGGCTGTGTGGGTGAGAGAGAAGTGATGTAGAGATGAACATAGTGTAGTGGAGCATACGCACCAACGCGTATGCACTTTCGGAAGATAACGAAAAGCCCCGTGCTCTGCTTGCTAAGAGCTTGTGGACCTCTGGTCAGCCGAACGCTTCAGTCACGAGGGTCTTAAAGGAGGACCAGTTGGCGATGGCGGTTTCGCGGTTGGTAAACCAAAGCTTAGCTACGTCTGCCAAGCAAAAGGTAACGTAGGCGAGCTTAGAGTCGTCGTCCCACTTGTTGCTGGCGCTGACGCGTTCGTACAAGGAGAGCCAGTCTTCGACGTCTTGCTCACCACTGCCGCTGAAGATTGGTGGGTCCCGTTGGCGAGTAGCGCCGGGGCAGGTACACGGGGCAGCCGATGGTGCTGGCTGGGCTGGGACGGGCTGGTTGGCGACTGCGTCAGTCATGTTTCGCGGTAGTCTCTCGGGCAACTTGCGAGAGCGGAGCTCCGGGTCTGCTTGGGGATCTCAGCAGCCTCCACCAAATGTGCTGACGTTTATTCGAGCAGAGAAGTCACAACGAGGTCGCGACGGAAAAGGGGCGTACGGCAAGTTTGACAATAGCGGCACAAGCTCTCGCGCAAGCAGAGCACGGGGCTTTTCGTTATATTCCGAAGGCGCATACGCGTTGGTGCGTATGCTCCACTACAACAGTAAAGAAAGGATGGCGATGTAGACAGGATTAGCGTGGGCAGAAAAAAGAAGGTCAGGGGCTAAGCGGGGGCCGTGGACAGGGGGACCAGCTGATAGCTCTCCTGGAAAAGCTGAAGGCCCGAATTCATTCAGATATGCCCGGCGATGGGCAAGCTGAATCAGACACCACGAGTTACGTTATTTTGACCAGCTTGCGTGAAAGTAAGTATGTTCAAGTTGCGCACAACTTTTAAAACTATTAGGAACGAAGTTAACAGAAAACCATCCTTGGAAATCAAGATCCATTCAGAGTGCATTAATACTAGACAGTGTTATAAAGCAGACGAAGAAAAACAACCTAATGAGCATTTCGAAAGAAGTTGTTGGTGAATAAGGGCCAGACGCATACCCTAAGCATGAACTCTAACAAATGCTGTTTCTAGTACGCATCCCGCCAGTCAAAAAGTAAATCTTAGACAAGACACAGCCACAGCAACTGAGCGTAGAAGCCTTCCGAACTTTTTTTCTAAATACCTCTTTACCAACCGATCCAATAGAGTTACCGTAGAGCATTTCTATGTATTTCCGCCAAAAAGAAGAACAACCCTTCATCTCACGACTATAAGGATTGCATCTTAATTTCACAGGTTTTGTGGAGAACGTGGTAGCGAGGATGACCAGGCAAAAAAGCTGCATCGAGCAACTTGGGCGTAATCTGGCTCTGGCTCCCTCATACGAGACACTGTGCCGTGCTCCCTACCAGGCTGCGTAAATTATGGGCCTTTTTCCTCTCCTAACCACTACCACCACCACATTCATATACTGGCCAGCTTGAAAGCGGTCAGACAGAAAAAACAGACGGTAACGCATAAATTAAATAAAAAAGTGAACAACTAGCATAACTGATAAACAAGATAATTGTGGAAACAATTGAAAAAAGCGAAAAAGTTATAGAGCACTTCACCAAAAGCAACCATGATGGAATGCGAAGCAGCAGCGGTGCGCATGGCGTTGAACCGGCTGACACGGGCTTTGACGCGGGTGCCTAGCAAAACGGTTTAAGCGAAACTCAGTGTAGCGTAAACGTTTTAAGCGCAGAGACACGACAGGCGGGTTGGGTTTCATATAAGTTTTATCGCAGATAAACAAGCCAAAAGAGTGTTTTCACTAGACGTACGGTCGAACGTTGCCGACGTTGGAGAGGGCGTAGCGAAAGAGAAATCGGTTGCAAGCGGGTGCTGTGGCGAGCGTGCTGCGAGTGAAGGAGAGAGGGGCGTCAGCGCGTCCCCGTGAAGAAAGTGTGCGAGGGGAGCGTCACATCAACGCACAGTGGCGGCAAGACCTACTTGACACCACTCCAACACCTCCGGCGAGGGAGACGCGTTGCGGCGCGTTCGTACAACGTTACACACGTGAGTCAAAGAGCTCCTTCGTATCTAAAACAACACGTGTTTTCTTCAGGACTGGAGTTCGAAAACGTGTAACTACAGTGTGAAAGCTAGAGCCTTCACTCGTCGGCCATCCGCCCATGCCCAGCCACGGCTTGACTGCACAGGCGCACATTTTTTTAAATGAAGAAACATCGCCCTAACTCAGTGGTCTAGAGGTCCAGTCAGGACTCGAGTGTCCAGTCGAGTGTCCAGTCTGGACACTCGACTGCTAACCTGAAAATCGCAGGATCGAATGCCGGCCAGCTACGGCGGCAGCATTTGCGATTGAGGCAAACACGTTTGAGGCATGTTTACTTATATTTAGGTGCGCGTTAAAGAACCGCAGCTGTCCGAAATTTCCGAAGCCCTCCAGTGTATACGGCGTCGTATAATGGTATCATGGTTTCGGGACGTTACACCAGATATTATTATTACTATTATTATAATTATTATTATAATTATTATTATTATTATTATTATTATTATTATTATTATTATTATTATTATTATTATTATTATTATTATTATTATTATTATTATTAGTATGAAGGAACACCTTAGAAGAACTGAGCTTCGGGTGACTTGGTATTCTTTTGTGGATGGCACTATGCGCAAAAAAGACGCACAAAAATGAAGAGAGCACAGACAGACGCTGACTAACAACTGAAGTTCATTTTGAGAAAAACACACATATGAATGAAAGGCAAGAACGCGTGGTTATGGTCACAGGTTGCCTGTTAGGTAATTTATCTCATCTCGAGATAATTTATCTCGACCTCTAGGGGCTCTGCTCTTAAACAAAGCTTTTTCATGCTGTCTTATGGGAACGCGGATTTCCCGCATCTCAGCCGAATACGCAATATTGAAGTACCTTAACAAAAACGTTCGTACGTCCTTTTCGTCCCACTAAGACAGATTCTTTCGGCCTTTCGGCCAGCATAATTGGTCCCTGACTTTCGCGATAGTTTTCCAAGGTACTAGAAATTTTCGAACATGCAGTTGGCCACGAGAACAAACAAAAATATACGCGGAAGCATGGCATTTGGTGATTTTTAGGGATTAAGTTTCATTGGATCATACGTCATGCTGTCATTTCTAAAAAACGTAGCTTGTAAAACGCTGACTTTCAAAGTTTCTCCACTTTGAGCATTTCCCGCCTGGCCTCTCCTTCTTCAACGAGAAGCGCCAACGCGCACTGCTAATTAGGTAATCGCCTATGAACGCCTGTCCTTGTTTAAAAGCTACGAAGTGGAGCTCAGAGAACTGGAACTGCATTTTGGGTTCACCCACTCACAATTCGCTGAAAAATATATCAGGTGATCAAATATAGAGTTCTCTTGAAGTTTTTTCAATCGCGCTAGCTTCTAACGAATGGCAAATTTTTCTCGCACTTGCATTGACTTCAGAGTGAAAGAAGTTTTCTCTGTAACGAATACATATCGTCCGCTATGTGCGGTATCGGATATGTATCGAGCAGTATGCTCTTTCACTGAAATTGTCCAAATAACTTACGCACACTTTTGAATTTCAATGGTGTACATCTTGTTTTTTTGGTAGGTTTATGGTATATTTTCACGTGGCAAAAACATCCCCACCTAGTTGTTTCTGTTTTTACAGAGAAAGCTGTTATGAAATAACAACAGAGTCGATTTTGAGACATAGTTTTTTGTCACCGCTGGAGTCCGTAACCAATGTCAAGCGAAATAAAGGTAAACGAAATAAGTTAGAAATATCTCATCAAAATTTATTACAGCTAAGATTCTTTTTGTGTAAACCCCTCATTATACAACAGAGTCACCCAGCCGATTTAAAATGTGTTGCAAGCTTACGAAATGCAGGCCTCATATCAGTTACGGAATCGAGTTAACAGCGTTTCAGAAAATTACAGTCCAAACCCGGCATCACTCTATCCTAATACCGCAACGACTGGGTTGTTTAAAGCTTATGACCCATTACCAAAGGTTCAGATAATATCCTTATTTGCCGTAAGCCACAGTTGTCAACAATGTGCAAATAATGTATTACAGGTGTGTAACGGCTATATATCATGCTCCTGCGAAGAATAAATAATATAATGAAATTATGTACTCTTTCTCAGTTGACAAAAGTTTTGCCTATTTATGGCCTACTGGGTGCCATGCCACTGCATCTGTAGTAATTCATATATTCAGTGACTCCAGGGCAGCCATCCGCGCCTTCAGTCATATTGCCGAGTGTAGAGAAGCCTATCGCATACTGGAGGGCAAAAG
Source organism: Rhipicephalus microplus (assembly GCF_043290135.1). NCBI lineage: Eukaryota > Metazoa > Arthropoda > Arachnida > Ixodida > Ixodidae > Rhipicephalus > Rhipicephalus microplus. The sequence goes on from NW_027464623.1 coordinate 794,640, forward strand.
CATCGACCCTACACTTTCACGTGGTTCCCCGCTTACATCGGATCCATAAGGGGAGGCCCCACAAACCTGAACAAGCTGGCCCACTTCAAGGCGCGAGGTCTCAATTCCATGAACATGGAGAACTCCCCGGCTGGCCCACACCCGACCATTTATAATGATATTACACAGCACTTTTATGTCGGTAGCAGATATTTCCCCATCTTATAACAAGAGTTCAAGTCAAGCGCAGGCGTTGACTGTCAGACTACGGCCGACGGGTTCGTATTCTAGCCCGGCTTTATTCCATAAAATTTATCCCGACATCAATCCCAGCAGCTCTTACGTGCCGAAACTACGATACAATTGTGAGGGTCACCGCATAGGGGTGAGATCTGGAAATTTCGACCACCTGGTGTTCTTTAATGTGCACTGACAACACGCAGTACATGAGACTCTGGCATTTCGTCACCATAGAAATGTGATCGTCGTGGCTAGGATCGAACCGAACACCTTCCATGCAGAATGCAAGCACCACGAGCGCTACACCACCGCGGCGAGCAAAGGTACTACGCTAGAGATAAAAATGCGTCAAGGGTCCAATACTTGGTGTTTGCTAATTGTGTTCACCCTAAAACGGTCTATATGTGGATGAAGATTAACCAAGATGCGAATAAAATGCTTCATATTAACAATAGTAAATGATGGACCTTCGCGCCTCAAAATCATGGTATGATGATGAGGTAAGCCATATCATGGCTTTAGGACGTTAAATCCTATCAGTTGTTACTGCAGAGCAGGGAAATGATAAACGTGATTGGCGGGGGGCATGTGGCGCCTGCCATTTTGATCAACACAACAAGTTTTATTTGCTTAATTAGTACGTTCACAACCTATACTCCGACATGACTGGTGTCAAGCATTTTTTTAGGCACCCGATGCGGTCCCTATGTGTTTTCAACCATGGAACAGTAGTAACATTGTACTTCAGAATCAGCGCCACAATTTTCCTCATTCATGAGATCGTTACCTATATGTCTCTGTAATCCCGACGTCAAGTTCCCTTCAAAAACGACCTATATAAAAGATATGGGAAAGCTCCTTGTCCTAATGGTCCCCTGCTTAAGTCAACTTCAAGCACCCCTCCCCGTACACGCGCATCACCGCTTTTTACTTTGTGAGAATATGTGGGGCCAAGTTCCACAATTATGGTCATTGTGAACCCCAGATATATAAACTTTCGATATTTCGAGAGGGGGTCAGAACGTGACGTCGCGCATCGTCAGCATTTAGCGGGGCTGTTTGTTTTGTTCAGCAAATGGCGAGTGGCCGAAAAAAACTCCTGGGGTGCTTACGGCCGAGTAGATTTGAAAAATCTTTTAGTCGGAAGCCGTGTGAAGTGCTTAATTAACGACGTGATTGAGACAAGGTCGGTAGGCAGCTAGGGGCTTAGCGGGAGCCAGAACGTTAATCAAGGCAGAAACTGAATCGCTGCGTGGTGTGGAATGGGCTGTCCGAAAGGATTAAACTAAACGCATCGCAAAGTAGGCTTAATTCAATGAAAAATAGGTTGTCGCAGTGGCTGCAAAAATTCGAAAATAACACATATACTAAAGATGTGAAAATTGACAGGCCAGGATAGCTGAGAGCACAAAGAAATAATAAGAAATGGTTCATTGATTGATGGATATGTTGGGTTAAGGATCCCCAAACCACCACGTGGTCATGAGAGACGCCGTGGTGCAGGGCTCGGGAAATTTAGACCATGAGGGGTTCTTTAACGTACATTCAAATCTGAGCACACATGCCTACAGCATTTTCTCCTACACCAAACATGCAGTCACCGCAGCTGGGATTGGATCCCGCAATCAGTGGTTCAGCAGCGAAGTACTTTAGCCACAAGACCACCGTGGCGGGGCCGATAATGAAAGAAACTATGCTGCTGTAACAGTTTTTATCTCCCGACAGTCCCACTACGTAGCCGTGACCTTTAGGCACAAGGACATGGAAGCATGGGCCGTAGAAACTATCAGGTAGTATACTGAAGTGTTTGGAATTGTGTAATGTGTTACACACATGACAACGAGCTCTAACTATATGCGCCCAGTTAGGCAAAGAAGCCGGGAGGAGCATTGCCACAGATCAAACAATCGAACGGTCACCGAAATCCGACGAATTTTCATCAACATATTAAGAGAAAAAATCTCAGCATCATATCAGTCAACTAATATGTTGGCCACTAGTAGCGTTTTCTTGTAGCGGTCATTTTCATATGCTATCAAACTATTGCAAAGCAGAAAGTTCCACTCATTGCCACCTGCGACATCAGCGCACTGCTTAAACGTCAACACGCTAGCCAAGACAAAAATCAAACATGTTTTTGCTGCAGTGCTATTATATGGTTCTCAATATTTTGGATGCGAATAATGCGAACCATGCTATTGTTATTACTGCTGAATGTCGAACTTCACTTTGTGTTCAAAACATGTGAATTGCTTCAATTGTCTATACAGTGGTCTATCTATAAAAAAGCTGTGTGTCTGAGTGTTGGTAATTGAGAATTTTTAAAACAGCCCTAAATTTCTCATGTTTTAAGAAGTTTTTGAAATCAGGAGAGACTTTCAGATACATCATACGACCCTGTTGTTGGTTCCAGCATCAACACAAGTGATGAATAGAAAATAATAATAGCAGAAATCGTTCCAAAGACACGTGCGATACTGAAGCTCATGCGTTTGTGCAGTCAGTCATACCAAACCTCACATGACCTTCATGTAGTATGACGCCATCAAATACGTCACCGTGTGATGACGCAAATCACCAGAAATTATGACGTCCATGATCGTGTCACATAACCGCGTCATTGCATAACGTCGTCACTCGGTGAAAGGTGGATTGATAACGCCAGCTCTGTAGTGAAGGAAATGTTGCAGTATCTCAGATTCGAGAGAGAGTGAGCAACGGCGTTAGCAAGATAACAAAGGGGGGTTGGTGGAGAGACGTATGTCAACATACCGTTTTTCAGATCCAACAACTAAGCCAACAGTGCCACGGCAGACGCACATGCGTGAAAATGGTTGGGTTGGTGCATTCGTTGTTCTATGACCTCGTTATAATTCTTCGTAACGGTATACAAAAATAGGAAACCCCTATTTTAGCACACCGATTTGGGGTTCCCACGTGCCTAAAGCAAAATCGTCTACAGAGCAGCCTGAGCATGCACTGGAATGAAGCAGAACCGAGGCGTTATCTGCCTCAATATTTCAATGGCTAAATAGCAAGAAAATTGGAACAGTACAATACAGAACAAGAAACATAACAACACTGAACACAACAAAAGAGCACATTATTCTTTTTTTCCAGCGGGTGAACTGTCTCCTGCCGTGTTTTTTTTTTCAGTTTGCTACGTGCTTTTTTTGCTTGTTAATTCTTGTTTGTTTTTTGCTTTGTAAGCAATGAATCGTTTTATTTTCAATTTTATTTCTTCCCCTTCTGAGCTCATTGAAAAGTAGTACCCGATGAAATAAAAGCGCCATGGGAAGTTCAGACGGCCTTCGGTAGTTTGAATTTTTGGCAAGCGGTTGTCACGAGATTTTCATCGCCTCTTCTCTTATTGTTATTTTCTGTTGCTTCGATGCGTGCCTACAAAAAGGCCCTGAGTTTTAAATAGTAAACCAATTGTGAGTACAGCGCTGTGTGTGAGTTTCTTCTCTAAAAGTTCCGTCTTTTTTGAGCTGATAAATCCGTCAAAATAATAATGAGCCAACTTGCCCAAGCATCAATTTTACCCAATATCTCCCCAGAAAGCCAGTTAGAGCAGAACTGAACGCCATACGTCGTGCGAGCTGAGAGGCCATCCTAAAGTGCACACTCGTGGTGTAGTGCCCAGAAATGTTTCACCAGCCGTTGAGGTCTTGTCACACAAATACTATACACGCTTCTTCAAGCACGCTGCTAGACAGCACTCCTATCAGAAGCCCATGCTAGGCGTCACGAAGAGATCGATTTTTCACCCCACTCTTCTCGTGTGCATTCCGGCAACCGCATTTGTTCGAACGTTCGCATTCATCGTACGCGGTAGGAGCGGAAGTGTCATTACGACATAGGACGTACTTACCTCTCGCAACTTGTGCGAGGCAGAATTAGCCGCCGCTAACTTATTCATAAACGTAAGGCTATCACCTGCATCGCGAGACTCGGTGGTGCAAGCTAGGTTATTACTTCACGCGCTACAGTTCAGATTCACAGCTCTGGCGCGATTGGTGTTCGTATGCGACCACTCCATAAAGCTCTCTTCCACAATGAATGCTAGGCATCTGCTCGCTTGTGGCGTGCGAAGTCGTTGCGCAATATCTAAAGTGGAATGAAATAAAATGAAAGATTCTCGCCGCTACATGCACCGTATAGTGGTGAGAGCTTGTCGTGTTAGTTTGGGAATTTACAGAAACGAGCTCGCGTAAGGGCATTTTGCGTAGGAGTTGTGTGCTGACTGCAGCAACGCAAAAACTATTTTACAGCGGCAGCGTTCCCACATAATCGTTGTTCGCTCACGTGGATCGCAGGATAGCGATGCGTATAGGTTAGAGCGGTGGCGTAGAGTAACGTTTAGGAAATTTGAAATGCTTTCTGTAGTCTGGGAGATTGCATGAAGGTGACATCCATGTCTCTTATGAATATCTGTTCTTTTGAGAATGTTATAATGACACCTACAAGATTTACAAATACATCGATCACTTTCATAGACCTTTTTATGAGTAATTTAACACAACGGTTTCTATGCTCTGGCACTATTATTCGGGCCATCAGCGATCATTTGCCCATATTTGTCTCTACAAGTCGTACCGTGAAGCTATCTGCGTGCCTTCCCCAATGCGCATTTTCTTACAGATCTAATAATGCATAAACACCGCCTCTATTTAGAGAAATGTTACTGCTAACAAACTTGTGTGTCGTGCTAGAAGAATGTAATTCAGACCCCGCATATAGTGCATTTTTAGGTATAATTTTAAAGGCCTACCACTATATATTTCCTTTGAAAACATTCCGACACTCCGAAAAACGCCGGGAACCTTGAATGACAAAGCAATTCTTAACTAAATAAAGAAACGAGATGTTTTATATAAGGCACCCATCAAAACTAGAGAGCCTGAGGCATTCAAGGTGTTTAACGAGTTTAGACTCTATGTGCCGAAGCAGCTACGAAGGATCAGAAAGAATACCTACTACAGCAATTCGGTACGACTACGGGACGCTCTGCTCAGATTTGGAAGACTCGAAGTACAATACTTGGGAAATCACAGGAATGAACAATTAAGATGTTACAGAACAGCGTAGAATTAATAGGTCATGACTTGAAAACATTTTCAATGACTTCTTTCTTATTCTTGGCCATTCTTCATATAATCATTCAGATATTACCTATACAATTTCTTACACAGAACCTACAATATATCTTACACCGGTGTCTGACAATGAAGTTATCTCGGCTTTTATATATGACATTAAGCAACAATGAAGCCACTGATGTGTCGGGCATTCAAGTACAACCAGTGAAGTAAGTAGTAGAACTTTTGGAAACATTTATATGAAATATTTAACTAAAATTTGTCATTATGAATATGGCCACGTGAAATGCGAACCACCAAAGCGACAGCGACATTCAAAAAGGGGGATAAAATATATTTGAGCGGCGACTGGCAGATATTCATATTACCAGTATTTTGGAAAGATTTTAAAAAATAATTTTAAAGCACTTGTCAATTTTTGCAGACCGTCATAATTTTATGCATCCGGTCCTATTTAGTTTCCGTAAGAAGATTTTTGATGGACGCGCAAATGCTGCAGACCCGTGTGCTCAGATTTGGGTGCACTTTAAAGAGCCGCAGGTGGTCAACAATTCCGGAATTTTCCACTACGGCGTCACTCATATCCATATGAAGGTTTTGGGACATTATACCCCACATATCAATTTCCGTAAGAAGTCCACCGCTCTTGACCTCTTTGTACAAAAAGAAATTAGGTTAGAAACATTTGAATGTGAGGAAGTGGTGCAGGGAATATTCTTGGATTTTTCTAAGGTTGTCCACCTTTTCAATTATAGCATTTTGTTGAGAAAGTTAAAACTTATGGCATTAGACGCGTATCACCTTTACTAATTTCCTAATACTTCGAACATAGAAAAATCAAATAAAAAACCGGTCAGATGTAGTGTTCTCCAAAGGAAGTATCCTAGGACCGTTTTTCAATTTACTTTATATTAACGATGTTTCGATAGATTATGGTACTGCGTAATTTATTGTATATACAAATGACACCAGTTTAATTTCTTTCATGAAATTCATAAAATTACCTAATTAATAGGGGTAACGAAGCGCTATCCAAAAAAAATTACTGGCCGACTTAAAACCGCTCAAAATTACCATTATCAAAACATAGCAATGATGTTTCGACCATGAAACTAAACTGATTAACTAGCACCAATAACGTTGAATAATGCAGAAATTGAGTTTATATCATCAACCTAAACTGCAGGCGTCTTTTTCAATGAGCACAAAATGTGATATGACCACATAAATGACCTAATTAGCAAACTATCTAGTACAATAGGTGTGATGTGCCTTGTCTTTTTTATAATATCCTACAAGCATTGACATGATGTTAAGTAACGCTCCATCCATACCCATACTTAATTAGGAATTGCTAGTTTGGGGTACTACCACAAAAGAAAACATTGACAAGCTCGCACTTTTACAGAAACGTGTGACTCGATTAGCATGCAAAACTTCATACCTCTCACACACCAGTGACCTTTTTTATAAGACAATACTGTTCCGTTAAAGTTCATCTTTAACTGTAGTTTATGTCGTCATTATAAATCTAGCATAATAAAAAAATCCAGTGCTCTACAAACGCTAGCATAATTACAAGCCACTCTAATAATAAAGTATAATATATGCAAACCTCAACAATGGCAAATTAACGAACGTCGCTCTAAATATAGTAAAAATGCTTAGGTTCACGCTACCACCTTTACTGAACGAAATCAGTAAAGATCAGCTTTTCAACATTCTGGAAACCTATTTAAAAAACAACAGAGACTTTTCACCACACTATTTATATCACGAACTTGCCTCCTAAACAACACCATCTATTTTTATATTGTTTTCGTTGTGTTCTCAAGGGAAGTATCTTTAATGCTTCTTCATAAAGTCTATGCAAGCCCGTTTTCTGTTTTTTTTTTGGGGGGGGGGGGATATTCGTGTGCAGTTTAATATGTGTGCACTTCAATGTTCTTTGTTTGTTTTTGTTCGGTACTACAGTTCACACTGTAAATCGTGTAGTGTGGCCACGACACCCTGAAGCTGATTGTATCAACTTTTCCCCCCTGGTCTCCTACATTTTCGTTGTAAATAAATAAATAAATAAATAAATAAAATATAAATGCATAAATAAAAATGGGTGTGCATGGGCGAAAGAATGAACACCAATAATCACAATTATCAGAATTGCAGCAGGTGCTATAGAACGACACAGACAGACAGACAGACAGACAGACAGACAGACAGACAGACAGACAGACAGACAGACAGACAGACAGATAGACAGACAGACAGACAGACAGACAGACAGACTAGACAGACAGACAGACAGACAGACAGACAGAGAATAGATAGATAGATAGATAGATAGATAGATAGATAGATAGATAGATAGATAGATAGATAGATAGATAGATAGATAGATAGATAGATAGATAGATAAATAGATAGATAGATAGATAGATAGATAGATAGATAGATAGATAGATAAATAAATAGACAGATAGATAGATAGATAGATAGATAGATAGATAGATAGATAGATAGATAGATAGATAGATAGATAGATAGATAGATAGATAGATAGATAGATAGACAGACAGACAGACAGACAGACAGACAGACAGACAGACAGACAGACAGACAGACAGACAGACAGACAGACAGATAGATAGATAGATAGATAGATAGATAGATAGATAGATAGATAGATAGATAGATAGATAGATAGATAGATAGATAGTGTCGCCAACTGCACAAGCGAAGATTGTGCTACCTTAAAGCGTTATAATCTATGAAGTGTCTGAGAACAAAAACAATTAGAGTAATGTCTTATTATTATCACGCACACTCCACAGCTATGGATAAGGCGATCTCTATGTTTGTAAAGCATTTCTTTCAAGAGCTTCGCCGTCAACGCTTTCATATCAGCTCCATGCGTCATATCATTGCATCAATCACTGTGAACTGCAGGTATTCAGATTTCCACGCAACGTGATTGTTTAGCGCATTATGCGGTTGTTGTGTTGCTAATTGTCTATTTAACTGGGATAGCGCTAAGGGCAACTTCTGCATGTATTCCCCAGCTTGGTCTAAAATTCCCAGAATCTTCACGAGGACCTCAGCTAGCATGAATTATTTGACGAGCAGCCACTCACTTGCATGCAAACAGGATTGAGAGTAAGTGGTAACAACTGCGGTACGCTTGTACAATGGCAGGGATTTTCATTAACGAAAGCACTGCTCACCAAACGAGGCCTCGCTTTTGAGGCTGAAAAAAAAATTACCCATCTTCAACGCATTTGGGACGATAAATGACGTGCATAAGCTACGTGTATGAGCACTGCCACGTAAGACTTGCAATTTTAGTTAGGCCTCCACGTTCACGACGCGACAGCCGCCGATACACGCAGCTAGTGTTGGAAACGAATCATTTTTACGCATAACGGCGCACTTGTTGAACTTGTGCCGTCAGTTGGTATACTAATGGCAGTATGCAATTGAACATCATGCATCTAACGGAACTGTGTTCGTTACACATGTACAAGTTTGTCCGTGCCTCAAGCGTGTAACAACGCTTCTGTGTGGTTTACGGTAACTGCGGTTACGTCTGCTAACTGCAGTTAAGCTTACCTGTGTCATAAGGGTATAAGGTTCTTTGCCACTGTTGCCTAGGCGACATGAACAAAACATATATGCTTTTACCCTCCCCTAGATAGCTTGGCCGGCTCTGATGTGGTGCAGCGAGCTGCCAGAAAAGCTGCACTTTCTTGAGGTGAAATTAAATAAAAACCCGTCTACTCTGCTTTAGGTGCAGGTCAAGTATGAAACTCTGGGGGGTCAAATTAATTCGTAATCCTCTGCTGCGGCATTACCTTGATGATATTCTTGCACGCGCCGTACAAGTCCACAAAAATGTTACTGAAAGATGTGCCACGGTAGCTTTAGAATATTTTTTTATTGGGAACAATTTAATTATTTGGTGGGTTGAGAACATTTTATAATCAATATTTGTACTGTGCACATCACGGAATGGCTAAACAAAAATATCACAGTCGTGTTTGACGCAGTGTAGTGTTTTACTCAATTTTTACGAAAGCTTTAGCGCATTACAGTAATGATCGTTTCTGCATCTCTCGTAGGCCCACAAAGAAGTGAAAGTACTGTTGCAGTTCTCAGCGAGGATGCGATTGTGTGAGCGCTTTCATCTTGTAGTTCAGTCGAGCATTCGTCACTGAATTCGTTGTATTTTCCCCTTCCTATTTTTTTATAATTATCCTAGTCTTCTTCCTTATTACTCTACGAAAGTGCAGTCCAACGCAAACTTTACAGCTAACCTCCTTGTCTACTGAATCCTTCCTACACCTGGCTTTGCGGAAATTCAATCTGTCTCTTACGCAGTTCTCCTGACTACCGTTTCATTGTGCACCACAAATATATTTTATTGGTGAATTGGCAGTCGTGACGTTTCAACTATGTTCGAAGTATGTGCGTGGGTAGCAAACACTAGTGTAAGCCTACCCACTCATATCGGCATCAATAACAATCAATAACAAGAGCGAAAGCTACCACGCATTACATTGCTTCCACGCGGGATTAGGTCTAATCTCTGACAGGGAGTTTTGAATTTTATGTAGCCACAGTATTTATCCAATGCCCAAAACGTTCACATAGAGTGGACTGAGGTTACTGGAAGTTTAAAGCCATGTTTTTCTCCTCAGTCGGTTGTACACGTACTCGGGACAGCGTCAAAACCAAACAGGAAGTGGGCACACAGCAAAGGGCGAGAACATGGAGGCGAAATATCAATTCGGAAAGGTATGCAGGCGTGTGAGAAGCGACGCCCTCTCAGAAAACGAGGGCGACAGCTGTAACTGACTCAGAGCAAGTAACTTCCATCAGCGGCTTCAAGGAGACGTTGCCTACTCACAAAGCTCATGAAGGAAACGTTATTGAGAGTATTCGCACCTGTGACGCTGGAGGTTCGGAGCGCAGAAAAACATGAGTTGTCGCTCTGTACGTATAGAAGAATACAACATGGGTCGAGTTATCCACTGAAACTCTCGAATGTTTTTTTTGTTTTTTTTTTCAAGTACCATTTAAAAAAATTATCGCGGATCGCACTACGTCGTACAAGCCCTGCTGACAGCGTAAAGATGGTTGATTGAAATTTCTAATCAATTATTCGTTAATCAATCTACCCTCTACTCAATTAATCGCTTACAGTGCGATGTGTTAATCGATACTTTATGGGTGCTTTAGAAAAATTATCCTATTGCTCGAGAAGCATTGTTTGTATAACAATGGAAGCTTGAACAAGTTCGTATGCGTTTATCTCATGGCGTATTCGGGTGGCCCCTCCGGTCCTCTGGCTCAGAGCCGCCAAGATGCAGAGGCAGCTCGCAATCGTAGCGTGAGAGGAGCGTACCAACCGAATACATGGGCGATCTCAGAGCGCTCAGAGCACCTTAAGAGCAGCGCGCCTGCAGCTTAACCTTGCAGCCAGCGCGGAAAACTGCCGGGTAAACATTTATCTTGTCCATCTTGGCGGGAAGCGCAGTAACACAGAACACACAACACAAGCGTTAAGCGCTTGTGTTGTGTGTTCTGTGTAATAGTTGCTGCTCTTCCTAACAAGATGGCTGCTTCATACCAAGTGGCCCAAAACAATTGTTTATTGGGTAAACATTGCTCCGCTGAGTTAGCAAATGGTGTCGATCAGTTCAGTGGACATCTCTGACATATCTGACCTTATTTATATTTTTTATTTTGATCTCTCTCATACGTCCGGATGTAGTGAAAGCCTTCCGAGCTCAGCACATAAATCTGGTGATCGTACTCGTCCGAGCTGCTATCTTGAAAGCGAATCACGGGGCTGTTTGCGAGCTGCTGTAACGACAGCATTGACGTTGCCTCCGCCTTCGCCAGCCACCTCGTTACGGACATGGTGCATTTATGGCTTCATAGATGTGCATTCACCCCATACACGCTCTAGAACGCCACTAACAATGCACGTGCACTACGCGCCCTGTGATGTGTCCTTCCGAAATGCACACTCGCGCTCCTCACCGGGTTCACCTGCCGGTAGCCACGTGATTGGCCGGCTTGTGTCACATGATGCGTCCTCCCGGTCAGATTGTGCCACGCCCTCACTTCGAAGTCAGAGCGGTCGGGAGCAGTCTGGGTCAGAGGCTGAAAGAACCAATCGAAGAAGCCCAAGCACTCGAATTCTACCAACCGAAGGTGCAGCAACTTTTCAGATAGCTCCGGAGCGCTCGAAAAGGCCCAACCAAATACTCCGTTAGTTGATACAGTACACACAAGAAGAGAATGAATAATAAGAAACATACTGGTCTCGAAGCTTCCCATCGCTGAGGGGAATCGGTCACGCAGCAGTTAATACATAGGAAAAAAGGAATTTCAAGTTTTGATAAGAAATAATTATTCAGTTATCTAGGGAATATAAATATCGACAATCATAAGGTTTCGTACGAATAAAGTACCTAAAGAACTAATACTTGAAATGAATAAATAAATGGCGATTTGAAAGAGCTATAGTTTCATTAGTAGAGAGAGAGAGAGAGAGATAAAGATGCAAGGAAAGGCAGGGAGGTTAACCAGACGCACATCCGGTTTGCTACCCTGCACTGGGGAAGGGATAAAGGGGAGAAAAGAGGTTGCAGAAAGATGAGAAGGTACACACAATCACGAGCACACTCGGGGAGCACACACAGTCTACAGGCGGTCGCTCAGGTTTGTTGACTTAAGGTAAAGTAGCAGTGCTTTAGTTGCTTTCTGCGCAACTGAGGCAGATGTTCAAGGTCCTAGTATCTTCTGCACACAAAATGGTCCGGGGTCAAGTCGATTCAAAACCATCCGTAGCTGGCATCGCTGTGTGTCGTAGCAAGCGCAGCTGCACAGGACGTGTTCGCTGGTCTCTTCATCTCCGCAGTAGTCGCATGTAGGAGTGTCTGCCATACCAATGCGAAAGGAGTACACCTTTGTGAATGCAACACCCAACCAAAGGCGGCATAACAGTGTCGCATCGGAGCGGGAAAGTTGTGATGGTAGCTTTAGCTTGAGCGAAGGATCCAGTTCATAAAATTGACACCTTTGGAAGCTGGTAGACGACCAGAACGTGCGTGTGAGATCTCGAGCAAGCAGGTAAAGTTGTCTTGCTGCATCATTCCTTGATAGAGGAATCGGGACTACACGGGTTTCTTCATGGGCTGAGCGGGCTGCATCATCGGCTAATTGATTTCCGGTAACACCGATATGTCCAGGCAGCCATTGATATATAATATCATGCCCTCGTGCTAGAGCTTCATGATGGCAATGTCTTATTTCTTGTACCAGTTGGTCATGGCTCCTCCTACGCATGGCAGACTGCAAACTCTGAAGCGCTGCCTTCGAATCACAGAATATGACCCATTTTCCTGGACGTTCTTGAACGAGATATTGTAAAGCAGCCCTTATAGCAGCAAGCTCTGATGCCGTAGATGTAGTCATATGCGACAGCTTAAACTTGATTGTCATTTCTGCAGCCAGAATTACAGCGGCACCTGATGAGCTGCTGGATGAGACGGACCCATCAGTGTATATCTGCGTTCGGTCTAAGTACAACTCATGTAATAATAGCAGTGTTGCTTGCTTCAATGCTACTCTGGAGTGACTGCTTTTCTTTTTGATTCCCGGAATTTCTAGACGTACTTGCGGCTTGTCGAGGCACCACAAAAGGCAGTTTCATTAGTAAGAACCTAGCAAGCTAAGCTTCTTGTGTCTAAGAAATTCGCAAACGGCTATGCAGACGCTCCTGTTGCAGTAGCCCCGAGAAGAAGCCCCCAAGGGAAAGGATATTCTCAGACTTATGAGTAATGCTTAATTTTTTTAATATAGTTTCTAAATCTTTCTTCCTATGACTTGCGAAACGCACCTGTCCCCGCCAGTTCTGTTTCTTGTTCTTCGTCGTCTTCCTGTGTGCATCGCATCAACCAAAATATATGCATTGTTTGTTTTATCTTGACCCAAGTCTTCCTAATAGGTTCACTATAGAGATCACATCTGCGCATTTGCACTTTCAAGAAAATTTTGAATTTCGCCAGTGGATGCAGCTGAACCGTCGTCTATGTGTAATGTCACAACGAATAATAATAATAATAATAATAATAATAATAATAATAATAATAATAATAATAATAATAATAATAATAATAATAATAATAATAATAATAATAATAATAAACTTGCATACACAGATACACAAGGATAGAGAAAAGGGGTAGATAAGACGCACCAGAAACATGCAGCTGGCTGAGGGTTAGGTAATCTCTTGAAAGGCAAAGCAGAGGTAAGGAGCAACAGGAAGTTAATAAGAAGCTTGCACTGCGTATATTTGAGGGCAACCAAGATCTTGTACATGGAAGATAGACTCTCTTCCCGTGCTACCCGGTTTAAGATATTAACAGTACAGGCAGTTCAAAGGCTGTATCCATACCCAGTGAAGCTTTCAGAAACAGTTTTTATTGTCTGTGTTTTTGGAGTATAAGTAATACGCATCAAATTTTAGTTATACAAAGCCTTTGTCAGAAAATAAACGTTCAAATTTATGAGCAGTGTGTAGTTAATATAATATCAAGAACTTTATTAAAATGGGGTTTGATAATATTTTTGCAAATAATGCAAAACTAATCACTCCGCTTATTAAGTGCTATATTAGGGATGACCGAACCAATAGAGAGTCATAGCGACCGATGCTAGACAAAGTGTAGAAAAGTGACGAATCAAGATTTAGCTCTGCCTAAACTATAGCAGCATCAGGAAGCTCAGCAATCATTTTGACGGATTCGCTATCAGTATGTGCGGCCCTCACTGCAATCAGAGTTTGCACACATTGAGTGCTTTCAAATCAGTCATTCCACTGCACATGAATTCAAACACCGTCGTCTCCATCCGTTCCGTGTCATTTTGGCGCCCATGCCAGAGGTACCATTCTATATCCGTGACATTATCCCGTTCAACAGAGCACCGTGCTGGTGCCTGTTATGGTTAGAAGGGCGTGCCGCTGTCGTAGTGTTGCAGGCGAGAAACAAGTGCAATGTCAGTTCTGGATGCAATAGTCGACGAGTTCGCAGTCGGGAAAATTTCATAGGTGGCACGTGTGACCTGGTGCAGAACTCGGTAAGGCCCAACGTATCTCGATAAAAGTTTCTCGCAGAAGCCGACACGATCATATGTGAGCCCCAATAGCACGAGGTAGCCCGGAGAAGAATTTCCATTCCTGTGTCAACTGTTATAGAGTAACTTTAGTGCTGTCTGGGACGACGAGCACCGAGCTCGAGCTACTGTACGCGCGATGAGAGCTCGGGAGCTGAAATCTTGAGCGTACAAAGTGGTGGATGGAGGGTCTGACTGAATAAAGGTTTAAAGAGGTAACAGAGAGAATAAAATGGCGAGTAGCCAGTGGTTTGATGAGGCGAAGAGTTGAAGGTGAAGGCTACGAATGGGAAGACGATGGCCCATCGATGTGGTAGTCAGAACCGTACATGGAAACACGTCCCTCAGTGCGGTGCTGAGACGTTCGAGTAAGTCCGTTAGTCTGAGCATGGTAAGAAGTCGTAAAGCTGTGTCGCATAGCACGAGATCGAAGTGGATCGTTATCCAAACGAGACAGGAAGCAGCGGCCACGGTGCGTGAGTAAACAAGAAGGAGCTCCATGCTAAAGTGTGATGTCGTGGAGAAAGAAATCTGCAACGTCCGTCACCAGAACAAAAGCAGTCAGAGTCGTTCTAGCAAGTGCAAACCGCTCTGCCTTTTGACATATTTTCTCAGTTTTATTCTTCAGAAACCAATCATCTTTTGTTTCTGAAGAAAAAACAGAACAGCTAAAGGAACTGACAAAGAAATAAACATTGTATATTACATTGTGGATCTTCTTGAACCACTGTATATCGCCGTTAAAGAGCAAAAAAATAAAACATAACAGCCTAATATAATTATAACAATATTAATGATATTGTAATTACAACAGCAACAGCAATAATAGTATTAATACTAATAATAGATTATTATTATTATTATTATTATTATTATTATTATTATTATTATTATTATTATTATTATTATTATTATTATTATTATTATTATTATTATTATTATTATTATTATTATTATTATTATTATTATTATTATTATTATTATTATTATTAACGTGTTTTACGACCCTAAACCTAGAAACCTTGGACCATCTCCAGATAAAAGGACACATATGTAGATGCGAAGTAGCGGGCGCTAACGCTTACACAGGCGGTGACGTTGACGCTGGCGCTCATAAAGCGAAAGCCAAGTAAAGACATCAGCAGTAATGCCAGTATTACAGAATCATGGCAATTAAGAACTCTACATAGACATACTGGGAGGATTTTTTTTATTTATATTTAGCAGAATATGCGAAGGTAGGCTACGTTAGGGCCGGCTATCCAAACATTATGGCAGTAATGTACAGAATAAAACACACAAACAAGAAAAAATAATAAAATAGGAAAACAACTCATCAGAAGCATTATGTACATACTATATACATTAGAGGGCTTATAATGCATGAATGAGCACACTATGTATGGTGATAGCACAGTTCATATATCGGGATCACATTGCGGATATAGAGTCCGTACAAATAGCGACAAGGTGTATTTTGAACTAAAGACAGTTCATTAGATTCGTGTTTGCATTAAAATGCGTTAAACTACTTGGCGTCATCTTCCACGAGCACATGCCATGGAATGACCAAGTAAATGCGGTTACATTGAAATCGAATAAGTGCGTAGGAGTAATCAACCGTCTTCGACACATAGTACCATCTACAGTAACAAGGTTACTATATGATGCACTTTTTACTTCCCATCTAAGTTACTGCTTCCTGGTGTGGGGTAAAACTATAGCCCTCTTTACATGTCAAAACTGAGCGTGTTACAAAAGAAAATGGTTCGAATGATTTCAAATGCTCCCTATCTAGAACGCACCACCCCTCTTTTCAAACGGTATTGTATCGTTAAAATATCAGATCTTTATACTTTCAAGTTGTTCTTCTGCTACAAAAAGGCAGCACTCGGAAAATCAGACACATTTCTTTAACTCGCGAGCCTTAAACAAAACGAGGTTCCATATCACGTCCGATATCAACCACCTTGGCACGTTCCATTTTCACGCATGCACTACGGAACGCAACGCATCCGACACCCCATCCCAAAAATAAATTATTTCGAATTGCAAGGAACAGATATTTTATCCAACACAAAAAAGAAATTAGAGGGCTGTTCACGTAACTATTCAAACTTGCTTTTTGTAAAAATGTAACATACACCTATTCTGCAAGTTGTTTTTTTTCATTATTGATATACTATGGCATCTAGCATCTTTTCTTTTTTATTCTCTGAGATCAAATCCTGTGCATTCTTGTTTCACTGCCGATGGGTGGCTGGGGCTTTTTCAAGCTGTCATTGGCCAGCCTTTTCCCATTCACCTATTTTACCGCAAATGGTTGCTTTTTTGGTGAAAATAGACTCCTTTGATTAATTGATTGATTGATTTTATTTTGATTCATGGAATTTATTTTGATTGTTTGATTGATTGATTGATTGATTGGCATGTCTAACGGATTCTGGAAGCACTGCATGAGACATTAGTGCCATCTGGCAGTGATTTTGGAAAACTAAAAAAAAAATATCTTCTGA
Source organism: Rhipicephalus microplus (assembly GCF_043290135.1). Lineage (NCBI taxonomy): Eukaryota > Metazoa > Arthropoda > Arachnida > Ixodida > Ixodidae > Rhipicephalus > Rhipicephalus microplus. Next base: position 811,663 of record NW_027464623.1, read on the forward strand.
TATAGTGAGCGCGTGGCGTGTGCGCGCAATCTTGGAGGCCATCTTTTGTAGAATGCAAGACGACGGGTAGGTGTCACCAGCGCAGGTTCCTTAGAATTACTCATGTATGCTTTTTATAGTAAAAAGAAACAAGCCACAGATATTGATGCGTTGAGGTAGTGCCTCAGATACGTGCAATATTTCCTTTTATTCGACAAAACGCACCACAATACTATAAATTATTGTCATTATTTTTTAAAGCATGCTACACAACAATAATGTTAAAAAACACATGAAGACACACTTACTTGCAACAATGTTCGTTATCAATTCGTTGTGATTATATACCTCAACGTAATCCATTTCATTCGTTTCACTATATTACCATCTATATAATATGTATAACAGCTTTGTGTTGAACTTCATTCTCTAGTTTCTTAATCTCTTGTTTCTTGACATAAAAAATCTCATGTTGTTCAAATCAATTGCAAGCATGTTTTATTACTTTATATATCAATTGTACACCATCGTTGATGGAAATTTTTATTGTTTACTTTGAGTTATGTACTATTTGTTAGTAAACTAAGGCTCTTGTAAACACTTACCCTTTATTGGGTATTTATATTGTTGTTCTTTTTTTCTATAAGCTTTGCTTTATTACTATCTCAACTTTTTTTTACTTTTAACTGCCTTTTGCCATTACCTGCAATTTTATTCTTATTTACTAAAGACTAATACCAGGCCCCTCGAGGAGAGTTTTGTAACTCCGGGACCTCCTTCTGTGCTCATGAGAAATAACGAATTAAACGAAAAATGCACAAGTATGAATGCCGAATCTAGATCAATATTGGTGGGCGTTGCGGATGTGGTTAGACTTTAGCCGTTTCGGGTTACCTGCCGACAAGCCGACAGACCAAAATTTTTGCGTCGAAGTTCTTCCACAGCTTTGTGGTGGTGTGTTCGCAGCTTTGACGTCATATCTGGGAGGGCTCACTGCTCCCCCTCAAGTATGTAAGAAGTACTTGAAATCGGTAAACACATTCTAAACACACAAATGGAAAGACTATCATCTGTATAAACGCAGCAGCTTCAATTACTCGCCGACTTTTTCGCAGGTTAGACGAAGGCTGCACTTTCAATAAATTTCTGCGGTCCATCAATCGGTCAATCGGTTATTCACAGAACGCCTGGTTTGATTCATGTACGACTTTCCACACGATAGAGAAAGGACACCCTTCGTCTAATATCTGCCTGCATTGCAAGGAATGTAAGTATTGTCTTTTTTTACTATGTGAGACAAAAGTGTTGTCGAGGCTTAAGAACAGAACCACGCGAAAGGTCATTGAAGCCTCCTTTCTGTACGAGTCCGGGGACGTGTGTGTGGCGAGGCCTTCAGTGAACCTGCATAAACTGGATATGAATTATTCAACTGTCAACGGCAGTTTCTTAACCGGCAAGCTAATAGTCTGCGCTTCTCTGTGACTTGTTTCCTTCGTGTTTTCTGCCCAAAATGCCGTTCACAACACAACCTAAACCTGTGTTGTCCCCCTAAACCAAAAGTGCGTAGTCAGAAATAACCTTTATCCGAAATTCATACACTGCGGTTTCAATTTCTTTCTCCCTTTTTATTGTTCCATGCGCATTCAAATAGTCGGTGCAAAAAACACCAGCACAATTTTAAATTCAAATTTAATTTCTACAATGCTCCGTTTCACAAGCGTAGTTGTAACTTGCACTTTGATATTTGGAGGGTGTTATTGCATATTCGTTTTCTGTATGTTATCGTTCACCCTGTTTTCAATGTGTTGTTGCAAACGTGAAGCTGCATGAATATATGTATTTACTCTCGATAGGTGCCATGTAGAAAGATTTGTTAGTAACAACAGTCCTATTTCGGCTCTTCTTTTTTGTGCTTGGCAGTCTTTTTCGCTTAATTTTTATGTGTTCATGAAGAGCCAACTAGCATATAAATCCGTTTTGCTACTGTGTTGCTTACCGCAGCTTTAGCGCAGTAGCCAGCAGATTCAATATCACGTATGTGCGAGCCACTTCATTCCCAAAATTTCGATCAAAATTTGGTGTGCGGCCACCTTTTTGAAACCAATGGCATCCAACATATATGCGGCGGGCACTACACGCAAGAAAACGTCCGATGCCGATTTTGCCATTCGGAAAACAAATTCGAAGGCAACCTCCCTCTGCTTCGACCATTTTTTTGAAGGCTTTCACAAAATTCTGGCGCCGTACTCGAAAGCGATTGCATTTTTTTAGGCCGAACCTCGAATTGAGGCCTGTTTGAGACATATCTTAAATTTTCTCACCATGGTTGTCCGAATATTCACAATACACTGCAGTTGTTTTTTGCTGTTGTTGTTTAGTCTCTTAGAAAATTTTCATTTCGACAAAAATTGTTTGGCTGCACAAAAATAGCATACTCAAAAGTTCCTTGCGATACGTGAAGTCAAGTTGTTGTAGAAGTCAGGCGGGTCATTTAGAGTGGAAAGAAAGTTAGACCGGCGAGACACTGCCCTTCCTTTTCTTTTTTTTTTGTGTGTGGACTGACTCATACCAGCACGACCACAAGGCGGGGAATGGGGTTAAAACTAAAATTGTTTTATGCCAGGGTACATCACGGCTCAGCTGACGTATTTTCGCCACAGATATGACCGGGTAAACTATACACTAAGACATTGCAAAAAAAAAAAATACCAGAAAGCAAGATTCTGTCAGACGGCGTCGAACCAGACACCTCTCGATTCCCAGCGCGCGGCGCGACGGAGCTAACGTTGTCGAGGATGCTAAGGGCGAACCGTCGATATACACCACACAGCATTTGGTGGTCCTCAGAGCTTCGAAACTTTAGCGCATTTTTGTTATCAATAGGGAGATGGCGCGATGGGGTTGCATTGGGCAGGAGCGTTGCAGACCACAGCACACTGTCTTTTTCTGCCACCACGGCAAAACACATGCAAAGAACCCAGTATACGCCATGAAGATGACGATGACGCTGATGATGATGAACATCATGATCGCCGACAGCGACTGGCTTGTGCAGTGTTTGACGTCTCAATATGTTCTCGTATCGTATGACTTGAAACAACTAACAACCACCAGGGAAACGTCCACAGGCCTTGTCAAAATTTACCAACTTCAAGCTACATCTGATGCCACTAAGCAGTAATAATTAAGGCAAAACTATGTTCACTACTTCACATAACATAACATTTATGACCACTAAACATTTCATGTATGTGTACACCGCTTTGTCACTCATTTACATACGTGAGTGTTCAACGGCACGAGTGACTCATGGTAACTCCAAATGATCCCACTTCTTCGCCCACTCATCATCATTCATTACATTGATGTGAGTTGTCTTTTTTCTGCTCCTGGCGTCAAAAAAGAACCACTAAAATATTCAAAGAGCGGCAAGACTTGCGTACCCTTTCCGCACCGTCATCAACAATATGTAAATCGTATTATCCACACGTCCCCACGTTTCATGAATGAAAACTTCTGCTTTCACACAGTAAAGCTGGGTATTGTTCAAAGGCTTGCACGCCAGCCAGTGGCCTGTTGCTTTTCTTAGCTGCTATACTCCTTCTCTCCCTGTTTGAATTATAGAGGCAGATCAATGCTGTTTCCAAAGCTCCGGCGGCTCAAACCACTCGAAGTTACCTTGAAAATGCGCATAGCAAATGACAGTGAGGATTGGAGACAAAATAGAGGCGGCGGAAATAGAACGTAACAAAACTAACTGTGCCAGTGTGCCATCTGTAAACCTTTTTTTCAAAAAGAAATAGATTTTTTTGAACCGTAGACGATATGTATAACACGTGTTGGTGGCACCGGATGGTGACGCATATTGACGAGAGATGGGCGTACCGTATCGTGTTAATTTCTTTCTACGTTTGGATGGACCAGTTATATGTGCACCCTAATGTGAGTCGGCGGTGTTGTCGTTCCTTTTTCATCTTGTGTGTCTCATCCGAAGTTTCCTATGGTTTTTTTCCCGCTTATAAGAATGAACCACCTAGCCCCAGCTTCAACCCTGGTGCAATTGGTACTGCACGGAAACACACTAAACCATCACGCGCACCTCTCCAAAGCCGTAAAGAGGATACAAGGCAACCCATGAAGTTAAGCAGGCGCCTACCGGACGCAGGCTGAGTACGCTACAAATATATTCCCTACCACCTATGTACGATTACTTTCTGCTCTGGTGGGTGTGCTAAGGCTGCGAAAATAGAGCTGTCCTGTTGCGTATTTCATGCACACGTTCGAGTGCTGCCGGGACAAACCTATTCAATATATTCTTTGCGAAAACCCGCAATACTACTTGCAGAGACAGTCATTAGTCATTTTGCAATGTACTCGATCAACTGGACGACGGACGACCAGGCTTTTCTGAAAGCGAAAGACTATATATATATATATATATATATATATATATATATATATATATATATATATATATATATATATATTCACCACTATTTTCTTGCCCTGGTACACGGTAGCTAACCTATTCTCCTGCAAGGTTAACCAAGTGCTGTCATCTTGGGCTGCTACCTCCACCCTGTTGCGTTCGTGTCAACTGAAAAAGAACTAAGGTAAGCTCCTACGCATGGAACCATTTATGTGGGTGCATTGGACGTCGCGTCACATATTTTACTTCATGTCAAGACGTAGAAAACTCTCTTTTCACGTATCCGCCCTGTATAACGACGCCCGGTGATAAAAAAAATTCAATCCTGTACAGATATAGCCCTTCGCTATACTCAAGATTGATATGATTTAAAAAAAGTATCGTTTATTACTATAAAAGAGATCTACAATTTTTCTGTGACAGGTGAGGTTAGAGCATTGGCGAGTGCATTGCTAAACATATCGTTTTAACTCCCCATACCACGGCTTCATTATGAGAAATGCTGTCGCGCAAACTCTGTCTAAATCATGAACTAAGTAGACAGTGTCTTTTACTTTTCGAAGTCATCGGGATGGGTCCACAGTGGGCGGAAATGGAACCAACGTCCTAGAGTTTAGCAGCGTGATGACTGACCTGCGAAGCCACCCCAGAATGTTCATTTGAAACAGTGACACGGGGTGCACGCTCCTGGCACACTAATAAATAGTTATTTTACAAGGATGAGTGCTGCACGAAAACGGATAAGCTTTTTTATTCACGGAGTTTCTGCGCTTCTTTTAAGCAATGAACCACCGTACACACTCAAATGAGTATTCATGCTGGTGGTTATGCCATTTCTTTATGGTGATTAACAGTATACAACACTGCGTAAGCTTGTGCGGTCAAAATACCCGCCAGCAGAAATACCTTGTAAATACTCTGTAAATACCTAACATAGTGATCTTTACATTTCATATGCGTGTTCTTCGTTTACCATGTATTGTGCATATGTAGACGTATGTTTCTGTAGCAATTCTTGTTTATTTGAGTATGTTGTGTTCCGTGTACATATGTAAACATATTTTTTGTAACAACTTTTGGTGTGTCTATGGATGTTGTGTTCTGTCGCGATGTTCTGTTGGATTGTAATTGATGTTCACTGTCCGTAAGAATAAATTTCTGTAAACAGAATGATGGGTCGTCTTCTGCTCAGGAAACACCTGCGCGTGGTTTCTAATCATCGGTGAAATATCCCTGGCATCAATATTTAAACAGTGTTTCAAGAGAGCGCTTGCTATATGTGCTGTGGTGGAGTCCTTCGTTAATTTGAGAAATGACAAGTAAAAATATACGAGCCATTACTGCAACGACTTTAAAACAGCATAATCAGGGCCCTTTGGCACATATTCTTAGCCGACCCAATAGCTGTCCATCTTGCTATAGATCGATTATCAAATAGAACACATGTAGCGTACCCCGGCACATCCTTTACGGTAACTAACACGGGCTATCGAGATTGGAGTCCGTTTGCCGAGGGTACAGTTATCCGCAATGTGACGAGTTGTCAGTTTCATCGAGTCACCACTGATTTTATTTTTCTATAGTCCTAGTAAACAACATGCCTAGGTGGTAAATTGAAGCCGGCATACTTGGCTCAATCATCCCGACATGCTTCAAGCCATGGAACTGTAATCCGAATTCAATTGTGCAAGACTAGTCATAGATCTTTCGCCGTTGGTGCAATGTAAAAATGCTACCTATTTAGCTCTTTTTGTCTGTTGCAAATTTTACTTTCACGTGTGTGTGTGTGGGGGGGGGGTTAACCTTATGCCTGATAGGTTAACGCTAAGAGCCATGAACAACGGAAATGAAAAAAAAAACGGGGGAACAGCATTGCTGGTAAAGAAGATACAATGGTCAGAGGTAGAAAAAAGGAATCAGAAAAAAGTACTGTCAAATTACACCTGGCTGGGCCAATCCCCGTGTGTCGTATACTTAAATACCTCCAGGGGCCTTAAAAGCCTAAACACGTACCCGGTATCGTATCAACCAGGAAACCCAGTTTCACTGACGTGCACGTATGCCACGCAAAGCTCTGCGTAGTACCATTCCTCCTGTACTCCGGCTCGTAGACGTGTCTCAAAAAGGCGAACGCCTATTCAAGCTGACGTCCCTGTGGAACAGGCCTCAAATGTGTAAAGCCTGTTGTATTGTAGATATGCGATACAAATAAAGCGCGTCATTTCTTTTTTACTTTTATTTGTTTTGTTAGCGATAGTTCGCATATGGGAAAAAATTATCGCAGAGTCCGTCTTCTAGAAGCCGATGGCTTGCGCTCACCATGGCTGAGGCTTGGATGAAAAGGGCGATGAAAGAAGAATAATTGCGATATCAGAGAAGAACATTTTCTAAATGAAAAATAAACACAAATCATACAACTTGAGTTCTCAGCCCGTAGCGCCTAAACTCGGTGCGCTAACCACGATGTCTCTGTGCCTTTATTTATACAAGCGTGAACATATCACCTTTTTTAACCATCACACGTGTAACAAAGCGCGTTGAGGCTCTTGTCATGCTCGGACAACAATGAATGTTTGTCATTGGTCTCATTTGGTACATGCACGATCGTGGTAAGAGCATAGTGCTTGGAAACTACGGCGCCGCCAGTGAAACCGCTTTTACTAGTGGCACTGTCGAAAACTTGCGTAAACGTTTACAGTTGCTCCACTCCTGCCAGCTACGCGAAATTGATGGCGTCACTACTTGTAGATGGTATTCGCTTCAGATAATGTTTTCCTACAAATCACAGCCTCTCTCTGCTTTCTCAGTGGTGCGCATGAAGATTTGTGAGTGTGTCTGGAGTATACGCCGGAAATTGGCCTTCCTGCCAACAACATTCGTGAGATAGCATGACATTTGTCCCAGTCGCAGAATACCTCTGCGATGTTTTTAACTTTCAGTTCACAATTGAAGGATGAAAAAGTATGAGACTGCAATAGGAAAGTAGAATAATCTAAACAATGGTATAAAAGTTCTTGGCCTTGAAAAGGAAGCCAACACTTCGAGCTGATGAGCGAGAATTCTGGAGTCTATGCGACCAGCCGTTATTTGCAGGCTTCCAGTAAGACTTCGAGGTCATTGCTGTAATGTAACTGCTGCTATTCGGAGGGCTCTCATATAGCCTTAATGCGGCACTTACTTTTCACAGCTGAGGCTTTCCGCACGATGAATATTGTAACGCACAAGGAACAAGTAATATTCTTTATGCTGAACTTGCTTGGTTTAAAAGGGACAAAGAGGACCTACAGAACGCCAAGCGAGACGTCTTTGGCGTAATGGGTTGCGTGCGGCTGAAAAAGAACCGCCTGAAGAAAGCCCGTGGCAACGATGATCGTCACCTGAAAGCGAGCTTCCTGGAAACGCGCTGAATGAGTATTGCATTGTTAAAAGATTTGTAGATAAGGTTCCATTCCCCCATTGTTACTTAAGAGAGAGTGCTTGAATGAATGTTTGTAGCTTTACTATAGAACGGAAAAAATGATGATCATTATGCTGCTGGTGTTGCTGCTGCTAATGATGATTACGACGACGACGATCATGATAATGATGGCCCAAATCACTGACCCGCACTTACTCTAATAAATGGCCAAGGAGCGAAAAGGTTGCTATACCGCTCTATTGTATTTATGCCCCTGTTGCGATGTTCCTTTGCCACTTCTCCTTAACAGTCTGAGCGTAAAAACTTTACGAGGAATGAATTGACTTTATTTGTGTTAGTCGCTCTTGCTTTATTTGTATGACGTAAGGAGATCTTGGCACGCCGAAGCAAGACGCTGCCTGTTTTTCAACTACTGAAGGAATGAAGCATAACACATGCACAGTTTACAAAGCACTACAACGTTTATAGTCAATAATAATACTCGTGAACACTGAATGTCGTTCGAGCTAAGGTTTTTATTAGTTGTATTTTCTTCTGCAAAGTTGCATACATATGCATGCCTTGTGGTACACAAGTGCGACCTAGAATAAACAATACTACAATAGAAACATTAATTGGCTTCATCAACACCACGTGTTGAAGAATATTCATCTCTTCAAACTTCCATCTGCTCCATAACGTTTACCTTCTTTGAACTTTCTCAGATTAAGACGAAGAACACCACGACGGTTTCTAAAAAATCAGAAAGTGCCTTATGTTTTAACCTGACATGACTTGAAGGCGAAGGGCGTTTTCTTTTCCTTTTCTTCTAATTCGGCGTATTCGCACACCTTTCCCCCCTCTCGGTCAGCTTTTTATCCCCAACGTACAGCATGCACGTTGGGTATAAAAACGCATCTGATGCTGCACTCCATGCAGCATGAGATGCGTTGCAAGCTTTTTGCTCGTAAATTTGTTTCAGACTGCAACCCTTAATTCTCTTCCCCAATCATAGGTTAGCAGACCGGACAGATGTCTGGTTGACCTTCCTGCCTTTCCTCTTCTTCTTCCTCCTCCCCCGCCCCATTAATCGGCTCACATATTGCCATGCGACCATGTCACGCGATGATGTCATCATATCATGTCGTGCTCCGCAACGTCACTTGATGTCATGAATTTGGGCATTCAGCGACATCATGACGATCTCGTTGGGTGACGATTCCATGACCACATTTTTTTTGATCACTTGTGTCGAGGCCAAAGGTAAACGTCCGCGTTTGGTGGAGCATATAAAAAAAACATTAAAAGACGGAATGACGGCAGATTGGGCAAGGGATTAAACAGGGGATGCACATATGTTGGTTCACACCAAGAGAAAGTATAGGACCCGGGTAGGTAACGTAACACACCAGCCCGGGTCATCTAATAAGCAGACCAGCCCAGTTGATGGTTCTTGTCAAAAGACAGACAACCGGTTTATGGTAGAAGCAACACCGAATGGCTATTGCGGGATGAAAAATGCAGCTGAGGTAGACTGAGGGTTCGAAAGAGGGACGAAATTTAGACGTTCGCACGCTTAAAATGGCCTCCACCTTCACAGGAAGGGGAAAACTGGAAATCTTCGGGAGAGCCTTTCGACCAACAGTAATCTCAAACAGGTTGATACTGTTCACGTGACTATGGTAATGATGATAAACTATAATGACTGCATTAATCATCAAGGGAAGCCAGATTTCCATTGAGGGGGCATTCCAATGTACTAGTGACTGTATTTTCACCTTTTCTTAGACATATGTTAAGGGTTGCTTATAGCTCACACATGGTACATTACGCATCAATCGCCGCAGGTGTTGGAGTGGTGTCAAGTAGGTCAAAATCCTGTCCCAGATGAACGCTGACGTCACTCTCTACCTCACCCGCAGCACGCTCGCAGCTGCGGGCTCTTTCGCCCAATCGCAACACTTCTCTCTCGCTTCACCCTCTCCACCACCCGCAACGCTCCAACGCGCGTCGAGTGGAAACACTCCTTCGGCTAGTTTATCTGCGATGAAACTGACGCGAAACCAAACCCGCCTCCTGTGTTTTCGCGTTTCGAACAAACGTTTACTCGAGTAAACGCTACACCATGTTTCGCTTCACACTGTTCTATAAGCGTCCGCGTCGACGCCTGCTTCAACCGGGTCAACGCCGTGTGCACCACTCCTGCTTTGTATCCGATCAGGGTTCACTTCAGGAAGACGGTCCATAGTTCAGTCAATCCCGATGCTGGCCATATTAGTGACTTTGACTGACCAATGAAATAGTTGGCAGATCCCACGTACAATGGGAATCGATGATATGCGAAGCACGAATAAGAAAGGTTGATATCTCACTTTAAAATTCGGACAACGTTACGAGGTGAAGGTAAATTATGCCGTACATGACTTCTGTGTCATGATTATCATGTTTGGATGTGTTGTTTACCTTTGTCATCTATTCGCGTCACATGATACCAAATTTAGTATATGTGGAGCTAGCGACACGGCCGCGAGCACGCTATTAGCTTGGTATGTTGTCACAATGTTACATGAGACGCGTGTCAAGATTCTCAAATTTGCACCAATCATATATTTCGTCATCCATTGAAGTCACGTAACACCAAATTCGGTATATGTGGAGCTAGCGAAACGGCCGCGAGCGCATCATGAAGGGCCTAATGATATATCTCAATGTAGCGTTGACACACACGCACGCTGGGCAGAGCAACACTACGTTAGCAAAACGCGAGCACTCTATAGTATGACGCCAATCACCACCGGCACGGCCAGCGTCGGTCGCCGCAGCCCGACGGTAACTGGCGCAAAATTCGCACGGATGCGTTACCTAGACAACATTGCATCTCCCTCTTTTCATGACCGAGGGACGCCGGTTACGCGGAAACGCGCTTGTCTCAAAGCATTGCAGCGCGGGGCGCAGCTGCGAGTATATGGCAGGACCGGTGCCTGCAGCATTGCAACGCTGGCGTTACGAGACAAAATGAGTGCCGGCGAGCACGTGCACCGCGTCACGTCGAGATGTATTGGCGCCTTGATTATGGCATGTAGTCATGTTCTCACATGAGACGCATCTCATGATTATCATACCTACACCAGGAACATACCTTCGTCTTCCACTGACGTCACGTAATGCCAAATTTAGCATATTTGAAGCTAACGAAATTTCCGCGAGCGCATCATGAATGTGGCATGTAGTCATATTGTTACATAACACGCATCTCGTGATTATCATATAGTTATGTGTCATTTACCTATGTCGTCCGTTCGCGTCGCATAACACCGAGTTTGGTGCATGTGAAGCTAGTGAAACGGCCGGGAGCGTATCATGAGCGTGGCATGTAGTCTTGTTGTTACATGACACGCATATCATGTTTATTACGTTTGCACCAGTATCATACCTTTGTCATGCATTCACATCCCGTAATACCAAATTTAGTATAAGTGAAGCTAGCGAAACGGTCGCCAGCGTATCATGAGCGTGGCATGTAGTCATGTAGTTACATGACACGCATCTAATAATTATCATGTTTGCACCAGTCCCAAACCTTCGTCAACCATTCCCGTACCATAATATCAAATTTAGTATATGTGACTCTCGCGAGACAGCCGCGAGCGCATCATGAGCGCGCAATGTAGTCATATTTTTGCATGACACACATGTCATGATTTTCATGTTATGGTCTGTAGCTTGTGTTCACCATGCAATCATATTATACCATGCCAGTTTGGAACATGCCATGTGAACGAAACCACCGCAAGAGCTAGAAGACCATGAAATGTAAATCATGATACTCATGACATACGTGTCATAATTTTCATGTCATGACTAGTCAAATATGTTCCTCATACAGTCATGTTATGCCGTACTAAGTTTGGTACCGATACCATTTCGAAACGGCCTGGAGAGCTAAAAGTCATAGGCGGCTAGATAGATAGATACGCTCAAAGTCGCCGAAGTTCGCGAACAAATGCTTCGCATTTAAAAAAAAATTGCCCGCAGCTTCCCTCGGGGAAACACTGAGGAGGATGCGGAGCACATAATTGGTTAACGGGGTGTTAAAGTGCGACTTACTTAGGTCGATGGCTAAATTGGTTAACATGGTTGTGAAATGGGGTGTTAAATTGCGACTTACTTGGGTCGATGGCTAAATTGGTTAACGTGGTTGTAGGAGGGGGTGTTAAATGAGTGAACACGTACACACGTATGCGAAAGGGCGGTGCTGGTTGAAGGGACGTCGATCATTGTGTTTGTGGATTCGTTGGAATTCATTTCACCGCGACCTTGGACGTCGACGCGCCGTACAAACCAACCGACGAGCGGCAACTGAGCGAGCGAGCACCGACCTTGAGTATATATACAGCGCGACGGCGCATGCACTGTCAGCTGTCGAATGTTCGAGAAGGGGGAGAAGCGCAACGGCGCATGCGCGCGCGTCAGCTGCCGATGTTCTCGAAGCGTGACGGCGCATGCGCGCTACATTATACAGCTAGCGAATGTTCCTGAAGAGGAGAAGCGCACGCGGTGTGTAGAAGAGGAAGGGTGCACAGATGGTGGAGGAGTTAAGCGCGCGCGGTGTGTAGAGGAGGAAGGGATGCACAGATGGTGGAAGAAGGAGGAGGAAGCTTGCGGACGGCGCCGCACTACAAGCCTCGAGTATTAGATGCTCCGCATCTAAAACATCTGTATATGTCCGCGCATTATTTGCGTGATAAAATGCGATATCACGAGTAAGCTAAACAAAGGAACGGCTACAAATACGAACTTGTATATTTTGAGCAAAAACATTGCGAGGGGAACTTGGCAGCAGTGACGAGCCGACCGACAAATTTTCGCCTACAACGCTGCGTTTCCGACGCACGTACTTGGAGCGTAAACAAACGATCGACCAAGGTCAGGGACGCGTCGCCTGCAGCTTGGGTTCACCGACTGCCTTCGGCGCTCGTGTGGAATAAACACCACGCGGTGTCAACGTGTAAATGGAGTCTTGAGCACGTACATTCGGCGCTGTTGCTATACATACTCACGAAGGTAAAATTACAATCCATTGTGCAGAATCTGCCGGGAGCTTGGTGTTAGTGGACTCAAGTATGAGCACGGAGTACTTGGAATAAGGCGGCATCCTGGGCCGGCCGGACGACCCATAGCTCAGTATTCATTGTCAAAAAACCTTTTTCTTAAATAATTGCGTCTGAAAATCTCGTGTTAAGAGAAAAAACCCTATGGTAAACATTCTAATAGAGCTATTATACAAGATTTGTAAACCTCTTATTCCCAAGTTAAGCATACCGGGCACCTCACCCCCTTTCTAGAACCACCGTGGTGGTCTAGTGGCTAAGTACTTGGCTGCTGACCCGCAGGTCTTGGGAATAAATCCTAGCTTCGGCAGCTGGATTTTCAATAGAGGCGAAAATGCTGTAGGCCCCGGTACTCAGATTTGGATGCATGTTTGGATGCATGATTTGGATGCACCCCTCTTCCATAAAGCCCAGTAGGGTCTTTTATTTATCAACCAAAACGGCTCGAAGCTAAAAGCCATCTTTTCTTCGCCATCTCAGTTGATGTACTGAACCTGTCTTAACCCCTTTCTGAATATGTTGAAATGTTACTGAGTCTTCCACTTCCTTCAAAATCAGAGATACCTCACCTGGTCCTCGATTTCCTACAGGATCAGACCACATTTGACGAAGTTACAATGCCACGCGATGTTATTATGTGATGTTCCGTCATGTGAATTTCACCATGGCATCATACTGACGTCACAAATTTTGACATTCGGTGACGTCATAATGGTGCATGATGGCGTCTGCACTGATGATGACTTTTTGCTTGAGTCGTTTTCGACAACGTGGGGGGGCTCACAGCCATGGTCAAATTTCATGTTTGTTGGGCATCTATTGTTTTCGCTTCAACAAAACCTGATGGCCACCGTGGAGTCGATGACGCTCATAGCACCTACGCTCAGCGAACAGTAACTCAGACACATGTGACACAAGCTTGGTGCTTGAAGAGCTCCGTTTCTCTCAAAGCGCAAGTACGAGACGTCCGCTTCGGGCGACGAGGGCATCATTAATATTTCCTGGCAGTAACCGCCAATTTCATGTGGTGAAAAGTAATTTTACGCAAAAATGACGGCAAGAACTGCCGCTTATTCTTTTGTGTTCAAAATGAAATATTGAGTTATTCATAAGAAGGCACGAAGAGTACGTGTAGGGAGCAATGGCGCTGCATCTTTAGGTTTTGATTTTTTTTTTCAAGCATTTGCATGGCTTCCTTATCCTTCGTAAAGTTTATTCCGTTTATCAAATAAGTCTGTGTGCTACTAGACAGGTGCGCGTCAGGCTGGCATTTCGGGCACTTTTTCGGCGCAAGAAGGCAGTTTAGCTCTAAGTTAACAGGAGTGAATCAGCTAGCAATTTCTATCTATCTATCTATCTATCTATCTATCTATCTATCTATCTATCTATCTGTCTGTCTATCTGTCTGTCTGTCTGTCTATCTATCTATCTATCTATCTGTCTATCTGTCTCTCTATCTATCTATCTATCTATCTATCTATCAATCTATCTATCTATCTATCTATCTATCTATCCATCTACCTATCTATCTATCTATCTGTCTGTCTGTCTGTCTGTCTATCTATCTGTCTATCTATCTATCTATCTATCTATCTATCTATCTATCTATCTATCTATCTATCTATCTATCTATCTATCTATCTATCTATCTATCTATCTATCTATCTATCTATCTATCTATCTATCTATCTATCTATCTATCTATCTACATATCTACCTGTCTCTCTGTTTCTCTGTCTGTGTATGTGTGTGTTTCTTCATTATGTACACTATGGGAGCCTGGTGCCTACGGTGTCGAGTTGGGAATGTCAGGTCGCGAACGAGAGCATTAATTGCAATACAATGAAGTGCGTTACTATTTCACTGTATCCTAGGTCCTGTCTGATGTCCAAGTCTTTAAACATACGAGCTGGCCTTCATTGTAAATTTTATGATGATGGGTTCCGATGCTCGTTGTGAAAGAGATAGCACACAGGTGACCGTATAACGGTGCAAGTTTTGTATTTTGTAGTATTATTACTTACTTCTATATGCGAGCAAATGTTTTCACTTTTGTGTCATTCATCTGCAGCTAATGTGCTGCCAGAACAAGCAAATTATGCGTAGAGGTTAAAAAATACGCATCGAAAGATTTGGTATCTCTTCAATGTCGGATATGTGTCGAGAATGTTTCTTTCTGATGATTGACTGCATTGAACAAGTCAAGGAGAGAGGTACGATCAGTGTTCGTGTTCTTGATTGTCCCATTTTATAAATCTGAGGAAGGGAACGAACAATGGTCGAGATCATTGTGCCTGACGGTGTGTGATTGTAAACAAACGTAATTTAATTAACGATGCATGCACCCGTACGAAGAATGACATGACAAACGTTGACATTTCACGTATTGCTTCAAGAGGAGGGGACAGCAGTTCAAGACACAGATACGGCATCTGCCTCTACAAGACTACAACATGATGTCTCGTTTCAAGCTTTAATTTATCAAAGAGCGATGACAGTGCCCACCACCATGGTATAGTCGATATGGTGCTGGACAGCTGACCCGAACGCCACGGTAATATATCCTCGTTGTGACAGTAGCAATTTTATTGACTAAATGCCGGTCCTCAGACCATTGTACTTATATTTTGGTGTCCATTAAAGATAACGAGGTGGTTCGAATTTTCGGAGCCATGCGTTACGGCGTTGCTGCCAACTGTATTGCGATTTTGGGACGTACAGCCCAAGTGATTATGAATATTATAAATGTTCTAAGTATTATTTCAAACGTATAATCATTGTCAAACAAGCTTGCCAATTTTCTCAAGGCTGCTTAGCCAAAAATCAAGAAAGGCGCAGAAAGCTTGGCGAACGACAAAGCACAGGTGTCTAGGGGAGCTGCAATGCATGCGCTTCAGTGAGCACGGAAATGATGGGTAGTACCCGAATTTGCCTAATCTTCGTACTTCAGGTTCCGTGTGCGATCGTGTGGCTTGGAGCTGTTTTGTCTTGAAACAAAAATAAGCAAAGTTCCGTGTTTGCGCTTCATTACCTTATTTATTTAGGCTTACCTTTTCAAATCGCGTCAAGCAGTTCAAAAGGGTTCGTTCTTTCCTTCGAAAGAAAACCGAAACATAGCTATAAAAGAAGCCCCCCCGCCCCCCTTCCTAGTGCGATTCGCCACCTGCAAGTACAAAGACTAGGAAGATGCGTTTACTACCCATCATTTCCATGGTCGCTCACCAATCGCACTGCCAGAATTCCCTCTAGTTAATTTTAAGAACTTCTATGTCACATACTGGGTTCCAAGAGCAGGCAAGCTGGTGAGGGGGAGACAGAAAGTTGGGTGGGCGGATATGATAAGAAAGTTTGTCGATATAAAGTGGCAGCAGTGAGTAGAGGACCGAGTTGGCTGGTTAAAATGAGAGAGGTCTTTGTCCTGCACTTGGCGTGGCCAGTCTCATGATGATGATGACAAAGTTTTCCTAAAGAGTGTCACGATTACTGCAAAATATACAGTGGTGTTTACGAGAAAGCAGGCAGCCTATGTGGCTTAGTAGTTATCTAGTTAAAAAGGCCGAAAAAAGTTCTCTGTTAGTGACGGCAAAAGTTTCAAGCTTTTCTATCTGCTGAATGTAGTAAATAGACACTGCGAAAGTAGTAAAATATGTTCGAAACAAGTAAATGCCTACGTTGCCGACTGTTCACTAGCTTTACCCAAGATTGTACTGACCAAGGAATACTATAGGTCGCGGGAGAACTGCCCTATGAGATCTAGTAGTGTATTTGTGTAATGCACCAAGCTACTATCCCTTGACCGTGGTTACGTGTTTTGCGTACTTTTACAGTTCTTAATGCATCTGATGACACAAACTTCATGGGTCACTCATTAATAGCTCATTAAAGCTATGATGATGCATTTCCTACGTTTATGATATATCGAGATATAATGGCTTTCCCACAGTTCGAGTGGGCTCTTTTTTTGATTCCGAGGAATTGAAAGTAACAGAACTGCGGCAAGTGCCAATTCCCCGGAATGAAATTATAATGAAATGGGTACCCATATTCCGCAACACTGTTCCCAACCATCAACATTCCCTGCTTGTATTCCCGAGTAAGATCACCAGACAGCCGGAGTAATAAAAATATGAACATCTTGTTTACACTCAGTGGTCACGAGAGAAGCTCAGAAACAAAAATACTGTACATCACTCAGCAATACTTAACTCTGCAAAACACATTTCTGGCAGGGTTAAATTGAAAGGGACTCTAAAGACGCATTATATGGAGCTAGACATTCACAAACGAGAAGTGGACTCCTGCCCTACATGGTACGTACAGTAGACTTCAGCGGCAGACTTCTGGACTAGTGCTCATTAACGCGCACTTTGTTAATGAGTATACGTCATCTTAGTTTATCCACTGGCTACCTCGTAACTGTTTGACCGAAACCCCACACATTGTTTACCCGGCGTACTGGTTAGCCCTTACGTGCGTTATGCCTATGCCAAACTGAGCGCCGCCTTATTGACAACGTTTGCGGAAAATGGCGTTTCAGGCACAAGTTCCAACAGTAAATCAAGAAAACAGGTATGATTGATTCGAACATTGTTCCATAACACGGAACGTTTTTTAAACACTGCATTGATCATACGCGCGTACGTATAAGTTCAACCCCATTAACTTACCTGCCAAAGCCACGTCCCGAAAAAAAAAAGACCAACATGGCCCAATTTTTACAAGGCTTTGGGCAGCGAGTGTGTAAAGAAGACGGGCATCATAAAGGGTTGAAACAGACTTGGCGTATGTGTTTTTTCACTGGTGGAAAATTTTTGCAAGTCTTCGTTGGAGAAAATGCAGGGAGCTTACAATAGTTTGCTGGTATTGCAACGACCTGGCTGCGCGAAAAAGGGTCACCTTTTGCGTTTGCATAGGAAAAAGTGGAGAAAGACAACGATTGATGCCCTCGCCACCTTCTGTCGTCCCTTCCTATTTTCTCAACTCTTAAGAGAAGACGCACTAACATTCCCAACATGCGCCTTGAAATGAGAACGAGGGAGGTGAGCTGACCATGCCGGAAAAAGTTACTGCGCCACTGAATGTAGCAGGAAGCCACGAAACATATCTTACGGAACAAGTATCTACAGCGCAAGTGTAGACAGTTATTACGCAAAAATGAACCAACGGGGCATGAAAGATGGTCTTTTACCTTTAACATCACGTTAAATTTAGATCCGGCTCTTTCGTTTAGATATGTACAGCTCTCCTAAGTCAAGCACCATACTGGAAGGGGGGGGGGGGCATTAACGAATTTAGGCTGCAGTTGAGGAGATTACGGTTGTGATTAACAGCTTTTAAAATGACTAGAGTACTAAAATCAGGTACGCTCAAGCTGTCCTATAGCCCGCTAGAAGGGGTCACTTGCTAGAGCGTAAACATCATGTTCCTCGCAAAGAGGAAACTTCGACAATAAAGAGTAGCACTAATTGCAAACAGTACTTTTGTTATCTAAGTAGAGTAAACATTTCCGGTAGTTCTAGCACGACGAGTAACCGAAAGGGCACGTGCGAAACTACATTTATTCTTGAACCAGATAGGAATATTATGTTCGTAAGGAACTTTCAGGAATCTTTTCTCATAACTATCATCCCAGTGTCCGTTAAGCTATCGAATTTTTCCAAGTACAACTACTATACAACGTCTGTTGATAACAAATTTTGAATTCTAGTTTATGCACCCATTCTCGCTGAAAGGAGGTACAATTTTGAACATGCAGACGGTGGTAGTTGCACATTGTTTTCACAATGACTGTGATTGTTCGGGTATGTTCTGTGGGCTAACCAAACAGATTACAAACACCTCCAATGGGAAGAACACATTAACAGCGTATGCTCTAGATTAGCGTCTGGGTTTTACGGTCTAACATTAGCCCGTCAGTACTTTGACTTACCAATATTCTGGTTTATGTATTCTGCTTTTATCTACGGCCACTCAAGGCATTGTATCAAGTCGTGGGGATGGGCGTATAAAAACTTTATAAATACAGTTATCAAACTAAAAAATTGGGCACTTAAAATTATGTCTCACTCAGGGAATTACGATCACATTGCCTCATTGTTCAGCCAATATTACATATTACCTTTTGAAAGCTTGCGACAGCTGAGTATATCAACGTGCAATTATAAGTTCATGAAATTCAATCATTCATTCAGCTCATCTATTTTTTTTCGCCTCGGGCTTTAATTCACCTTGTGCTGCCACGTTGGCAGCACAAGTTTAAAAATTTGTCGAACAAAACCTCTTTTTACGCCCTCTCAAATGGCACCTTGTGCTGCCACGGCAGCATCACAAATATAAGGTGCCGAAAATTGGCTTTTAAAAACACTGAAACCAACTGAATGTTGCAGGAGGGTTTCAATTTAGGCTTGCTAGGTAATTCATCTTGATGAGTACTGATGCGCACAAAACGCAGGAACACAAGAAGGACCACAGAGACAGACGAAGTACAGTGCGCTTCATCTGTATATCAGTGCTCTTTCTTGTGTCCATGTCTTTTGGGCACATCAGTCGCCGCCGATTTGCTCCAGGAACATGACACACGTAATCAAAAATGCCAATTTCATCGGAGTCCTTCATTCATCTAGGCGTATATACATGAATAATATTGAGGGTTCAACATCCCAAAACCACGATTACGAGAGATCTGTAGTAGAGGGCTCCGGAAGTTTTGACCACCAGGAGTTCTTTTACCTGCACCTAACTACAAGCACACGGAGCTCAAACAGTTTCGACTCCATCAAAAATGCAGCCGCCGTAGCCAGTATTCGATCTTGTGACCTTCGTGTTAGCCTTCGAGCGTCCTAGCCACTAGATTACCACGGTGAGGGTGAGCGGTAGATATGGGATGCAGAACTGTTACGCAATTCAGCCTTTCTGGTACACAGTGAATAGGGCCCACAACAAAGATGTTTAAGGTCAAATGAAAAAACAAGTTGTGTAAGGCCGCTTGGAACAGCCGACAGCTCTTCAATAGTAAATAAATTGAAGCAGAGCTCCGTGCTTCAAAGCTTCACGCCAGCCAAGCATATAAGCGCAAATAAAGGGAAATTACGAAAGTACCTTGGCAATACAGGCGAAGCGACACGGAGACAAAACAAAGTCAGCTTAACACGAACACAACTGGACAACATGGCGTTTGTCTTGCCCTGACTTCGCTTTCAAGTCAGTTTTTCTTTTTTTTTGCCAAGCGTTGGTTATCACGAATCCCTACCGACAAGTTAACCTGTTGGTCATACGAGGGACCGAACATTGGTTTTGACCAAACTGAAGCAGGCTGCAAAAGAGCTAGCTATCTTTTACGCAATCACAAATAATATTACGAAATACTGCAATAAACTTGGCTGATATCACTCGGCTTCAGATAAATAACAGAAAAATGTAAAGCTGAGTGAAAAAAATTATTCCAAGTTTACGTTACTTTAAATTATCGCCGTGTTACATCACTCGTCGAGGTGTGCGCTTTGGCGCGAGCGAAGAAGACATAAGCTGGAAAGCTGCTAGAGCGGGTGTTCTTTTTCGGTGTACTTTGTAACTATAGAGGCAGAAAAGAAAGAGATAAAAAGAAAGAAGGTAAGTAAAGGAAGATATAGAAGCTTTGGATATACTTGAGCTAAGAACTTTTAAGGGCTACACGTCAATTACAACAAGCACCTGCATTTAGAGCATTATTGTACAGTGTTCGTGTGATTGGCACCGCATATCCGGCATTTGGCCGTGTTCATTTTAGGTGCAAGCTTGCTGGCTTCTGTTATCTCGCACAATGTTTTTGTTTGCGGATAACTCGCAAAAATTTCCACTGAAAGGTAGAATAAAACGAGGCAGCCAGAAACGTTGCTGTACTTTCATAATAAAAAGCATACTTGAATGTTAATATCCGTAACGAGAACTCACAAGCGCATACATCTGCACAAACATAAGCGTAATGAGGTGGGGGTGCAAATGTTGGCATCGCCCCATAATTATGTAACGTAGAGGCTATAGCTTCCGCGTAATTTGACACAGCCGGAGCTGCCCCACATTTGCGTAACTGGTACTGTTAGGTCCACCCAAGATTTGGTTGGAAAAGGTGACACATCAGCACCTATCATGCATTCTAATAACTGCTGTACTGGTCACATATACCTCAAGAATCCTGGGACAGAAGGCAGGCTGCTATACGTGAAGCAAGTCATTGCTTCATCTTCGTTCGTGCATTAAGCAGGAGGCTTGTTGTATTACCAACCCGACAAATGTTAGCTTGAATGGGACACTGCGATCAGCACCACCCTTCTCAATACGTAACCCTTAGCAAGCCTATGTACGCATCACTTTTTACCCCCAGTAGCTTCATTATTACATTTTCTTGGTGCGGACAGGGTGAGCGTTTGCAGCGCTGCGTTTGACTTATGTTTTCTATCTGCCGTAGGGTTCGACGTCAGTGAGCACTTTACCACTGCAAAAACTTGGTTATATAACTACCCCAAAACAGGATTGGCTCTAAAGAAAACATATACACTAAGTTAAACTGAAAATGAATGTTTCCATCGTTATCGGTTCCTATGTCGAAATAAGTTCACCGTAAGCCCTGAAAAAGCGCTTATACAGCCGAAGCCTGACGGAGTGGTGGACCAAAAAAACCCCTTTCGCTGTCTGCATGCCACGAACGCCGAAGCGTGGAAGTCCTCTCAAAGCGCGCATGTTGATATGTTTTTAATTCTTGCTCCCTTTCATCGAATGCTTTCAAACAGTAAGACGGCGTGCCCGTTATTCCCGTCCTAACGTGTTCGCAAGGTCCTCATCTAGCCCTTAGTACTTCAGTGCAGCCACATTTACTGCAGCCTCAGAAAAGTTGCTTCTCAAGTCTTTGCCCTAACAACGATCCTTTCGCTCGCCCCTTTACTCCCGGGCCAGCGGCTCCGCTCTTCTTCGAAGCCTGAATCTGTGATGATATTTTACGTCACGCCAATATTTCGAAAGAAGCAGAGGTGCGTGTGTGTACATAAAATGTTCGACAATTAAGAGTGCGTAGGACTACAACGAGAGAGCATGAAGCTGCCCCACTTCCATGACGACTTTTCAAATGCCCTTAGCGTTTAGATGAAATGTTCAACAACTTGTAGTACGAATGACTCTACTATGGGAGGGCTTTGTGCTGTCTTAGTATGCCATGTTAGCGAACTAACAAAAAAAATGTGTTTAAAAAGTGTTTGACAATTTAGAGTACTTGGTTTTCTACTAAGGGATAGTGGAAAGCCGTCGCAGTGAAGAAGATGGCTGTGTGTTTAAGAGTGCTTAACGATTCAGAGTATTTTGTACTCTGCTATGGGATAGCACAATACCGTCCCTGGCAATGATTGCTGAGCTCTGCTGCCCGGAAAGATTGGGCAAATATGCATGGTGCAAATGCTAATAACAGGACGAAGCAGTGTGCGTGACGTCTTAAATTGTTGCCTTCGATTTTGTTCTGGGTAAGAGCCTTTTATTTTCTTCTTGTTATACTTTCTTGTTCTGTCGTATGTTTGGCTGATGGTTGTTAAATATTCATGTTTTTACGGTGTTGTGGCCTTTTCTTTTGTGTGTTTTAGGTTAGCAGCCGTTTTGATAACCCTTTTTTGTTTGCAGGTTCTTTACAAGCGGAGATAACTATGGTTGAAATTTCATTTCTGAATTTTTTCCCAAGTTTCCACGCGTAGTGTAAGAAATGCCAAAATGTACTTTCGGTATTCTCGCGGCCCTAGCTCAATGAAGCTCTCTAAAACTTCGTATGCTAAGTCAATGGCACCCACAGCTTACTACGGACTTCATTTTAACGATTGTAGTGTACTTAGGACCAAGCATACGCCTTAAAAATTTTTGCGTCATGGTGCGGGAATCGCAAGGTGGTGTCGCCAACCACATTTTCTTTTCACGTATTTTCTCACTTTCCAAGAGTCGTGCCACGTTAAGAGTTATGTTGTGAAGATTGTGAAATTCTACTTTACTAATGCGCGAAAAATTGTTTTCCACTTTAGTGTCCTTTCAACATCGAAGGTATACAAGCGAGCTTTTTCATCATATATTCCCGTATTGATAAAACTAATGAAACACAACATACTCTTCATGGCTCTCTTAAAGCTTGCTTTATTGATGATGGGGGAAATGCCGCGTTTTTGGTTCTGTAGTATTACGTGTCACACGTACTGAAAAGTCGTTGCGTAAAGAAAGCGTTAACCGAGAAGGAGGACAATAAAAATATCCAAAAAATGATATGTATTATATCACCATGTCTACGTTCTATCTTGCAGTCTCTTTCGTTCTTCGTTGGGGCATTATCGCTAAAAAGCTGCGTAGCCGCATTGTGTATATGGAAGGAAATTTGGAAAATTAATACGTACCACATATACTCGTACGAATAGTCATTGGCCGAATATCCCCAATAGGAGTTCTTTTTTGTGCCTCTTGTACAGCGATGATGAAACGACCAAATTGGTACCTGAAATTTCATAATATTTTGGCTAGTGGCAACTCGACTTCTAAAATCTGAGTTCTGTTTTTGACGAATTACAGCCTGCACATCCCGACGATGTTCCATTTCCTCCAATAACATTGCTCGTGTGCCAGAATCGCAATCAGTTCACTGAGACATTTAAGAAGACGTGATGTTGGCATGCAGGAAGAGGTCCAGAAGTGAGAAACAGCAATCAGACTACCATTCGAAACATTCTAAACATGTATGTATGTATGTATGTATGTATGTATGTATGTATGTATGTATGTATGTATGTATGTATGTATGTATGTATGTATGTATGTACGTATGTATGTATGTATGTATGTATTTTAAGAGCGTAAAAATCCTCGCGCGAACATTCCCCTCTCTCACCCTGCGTACAAGAGCTACCTTCATTGATTGTTCAAAGGAGCCTTCCACGTCATTAATTTCCAGTACACCGGGGAGCTCGTGACCAGAACCTTGAATGTGAGAACATAGACAGCCTAGGTGCACGTTACTTTCACGTACCCACGCCACAACGACAGCCCCCTCTTCGCTCACTGGCCCTGCCCATTTTTGCGTTTTCGGCTTCTTCCAAGCACATACTAGCCTTACAGGCAAAGCACGCTTTACAGAAAATTGCAATTATTGCGTCTATGGTTTGTGGTGTACCCGTATCCCAAAGGAGTACGGCCACCAGCGTGGGTCCGGTCTTAGCGAGCCGCAGGGCACGCGTTAACCGTCGCCTTGGCGGGAACACGATACTGCTCAAGTCGCAACACTTTATTGTGGCAACACCAAACGCAGTACAGCCCGTTGCAAATAGGCGCGGCGGGAAAGCAAGTAGGCTTATCCACGCCACGGGCACAAAGTACTACACAGGGGTGCCACGAGCACGTCTCCGCGGTAAAGCTGATCCACGGAGACACCGGAGCAAAGGCCCGGTTGCTCGAGCGAGGGCAAAGGCGCTCGCGTTGGCTTCGAAGGGAGACGGGTCGGCGTAGCGAGGCCACGCACTAGGACACCGTACCGCCCTTCGGCCGTGCGTACGCAGCGGGGCAAACAGCGGGTGAGCGTTCGCCTTGGGCGCGAGGCGCCGTCAGCGAAGTCCGACGAGCCCCCGACTGACGGGAGTCGACGGACGAAAAGATAGCGTGGCTCACCGTTTGCTGTCCCGGAGAGTATCTGACCGCCCCCGACGCAGCGCGCGAAAACCTCTCTTGGGAGTCCCCGCGCGCGGCGCCACCGTCAACATCCGCTACCGGGTGAGGGAGTTAAACGTCACTCCGCTCTCCCACCACGGCAGACAGCGAAGGAGGGCAGACATGTCGGGACATGAGAACGGCAGAAAAGGCGGCAAAGCCCGCGCAAAGGCAGCGGGCTAGCCTCAATTCCCATATCCCCCTCTCCTAAATTTGCCCTTTACCGGTCCGCAAAAGGCAGCCGGACGTCACCCATGCAGTTAAAATGACACTGCTATGAGCGACAGCTAACCTCAGTCCAGCCCTGTTACTGCTGCTAAAAAAAAAGATCACAAATGAGAAACAAAACATAAATCACAAAGTAAACACATGACACTATACAAATAACTGCGGAAGGGAGCACAGCAACGTGGCACTAGTGTTCCTGGTGCTGAAAGGGGGATAGCGTCCAGTGCGCGGAGGGGCGGAAAGGCGTGACAGTGTCCGCTCTGTGCGATGCCCGAGTGCGAGGTCAGAGGTACCGGAAGGGGGGGCTCACTGATGGCTCGTTGCTGGTCTTGTTAAGCAGCGAGTCCGACGAACGCTGCCTCGGCTGTGCTTCGGAGGCCCCGCATTTCTGGCTCGATGATGAAGCTGGAACGTTGCGCGACGCCGGGCCTCTCCAGTGCTCAGGGAGGCCGACCCAAATTGGCTGCGAATGGCGTTGGCCGGCAGCATATAGCTGCTTTCAGCTGGCCTCGCGCAGGAGCCATGGTGGTAAAGGCAGCGGGGCTTCTTCGACAACGGCCGAGAGCAGAGCACAGCCAGATGGTCTGACGTCAGTGGGTCAATGACCCCCCAGCACCTCCAGCGTCCGCATCGAAGGGGGGAAGCCATGACGCACTCTTCGCGGGCTCGCACTGAAGCGTCACGCACTTACACACGCACACACACCGCCGACGGCTGCGCGAGCGTAGGCGCAAAGCGTCCTTCGTCTCTCTCCCTCCCGGCAAGCACCGACACACAAGGTCACACACAGCTCCCTTCGCGGTAGACGAAACGAACACGGAAAAAAAAGTAAAAACAGAGCAAAACGACACTCAACATCTGGCGAAAAACATAAAACACAAATAACACTTAATATTAGACAAAAGAAACATAAAATACACATGAACACTTCAAAAAAAAAAGAAACAGAAAAGAAGTTCGCTGACAAACTAGACGACTTAGAAAACAGAAGCCGGAGAACAAACTTGGTATTCTTTGGAATACCAGATAGTCATCCAAAGGAAACTTGGGAAGAATCCGAAAATCTAGTTAAGTCTGTCTGTACGGATGTATTAAAGCTGGAAAATATAGCAATAGAAAGGGCTCATCGTCTCGGGGCCTACAAAACAGAAAGAATTCGTCCAATAATTGCTAGCTTTTCAGGATCGAAATCAAGAGAATCTGTTCTGCGAAATGCATACAGATTCAAGGGGACGTCATACAGCGTATCAGAAGACTTCAGCAAGGCAGTTCAAGAAAAACGCCGGCAGCTTTGGAAGTACAGTAAAGAAAAACAGCTCGACAAGAAAAATCGTGTACATTTAAGTTACGATAAGCTGGTAATCAATGGACAAGCATTTGCCTGGGATACTGACATGCACCAACCAGTTCCTCTTCGGGCGCATGCTCAGATATTGGGGCGGAAATGACATGATCATTCTAGCTTAAGAACAAATGGGAAATATACCATCACAAAAAGCTTTACACCAGTATTGTTGGTGGTCAATTGTCGAAGCCTAAAAAACAAAATTGATGAGTTTACAATCTTACTTGAAACGGTGAAAGCGCAAATCGTTATGGGTACCGAATCATGGCTTGACGACACAGTATTGGATGTAGAAATATTTCCGCCAGGTTTTACAGTGTACCGTAAAGATAGAAACAGGCATGGTGGTGGCGTGTTTCTTTTAATTTCAAGTAGCCTTGCCAGCGAAGAAGTTGTTTTTGATAATGAAACTGAATCAGTATGGTGCCGCGTCCAATTTCCCCAGGGAAACAACATCGTTTTTGGATCGTTTTACCGCCCACCTGACCACAACAATGAATCTTTGATTCAACTTTCCGACATACTATCACAAATATCTCACTGCGTAATACTGGGAGGGGATTTCAATCTGCCCGATATGAAATGGGATTCCGACTGTGTAGCCCCACACAAAAATCGAAATTGTTCTGCCTTTTCAGAACTAATGAGCGTCTATGGGCTACAACAATATGTGAACGAACCAACTCGGTTTAACGCTTTACTAGATCTTTTACTAAGCAATGACGAAAATGTTATTGTTCACACAAACGTATGTCCAGGAATTAGTGATCATAGTTGCGTTGTTGCAGAGTTAAACGTTTCTAGAATACCTGCGTGTAAGCAAACCCCTCGAAATGTTTTCATGTACGACAGAGGGGACTTTAATGCCATTTCCGAAGAGCTGGTCTTGTATTATCCCACTTTTTTATGCATATCGGAGTCATGCGGCATGGATGAATTGTGGCAAATTTTCCGTGACAAGGTTACAGAGCTGGTGAATATGTACGTACCTCAGAGGTGTCTAAGATGCAGAAAGAGGCACAAACCCTGGTTCAACTCTGAGATACGCAAACTTGTTAGAAAAGCAGCGAATGCCCATAAAAGGTTTCTTAAAAAGAGAACAGCACTAAATAAAACAAAGCTCAAAAGTGTAAACAAAGAGCTTAAGTTAAAACTAAAACAGGCAAAGCGTGTCTTCTTTGACAAGCTAAACACAGACTTGAAGTGTAATCCAAAATTCTTTTGGAAGTATGTCAAGAGCAACAGAAAAGACGACACAGCTATCCCTGACCTTTTAACCCAGGAAAAAACTATAACGGATGACTTGGAGAAAGCTGAAGCATTTAACGCCTATTTTCAGTCAGTGTTTTCAAAAAGAACTGAACACTCTCCAATGCTACCTTCAAAAAATATTGGTAATGAAATGGCGGAAATTGAAATCGATTACGCTGGTTTGGATAGTCTGCTGCGTACTCTGGACACCTCTAAGGCTACAGGGCCTGACGGTATATCATCTCATGTACTTAAAAAGTGTCACGTTATTATTGCACAATATTTATGCATAATGTACAAGTTGTCTCTAGACACCGGCGTTATTCCAAGGGATTGGAAAACAGCCAATGTGGTTCCTGTACACAAGGCAGGAAGCAAAAAACATGTACAAAATTATCGTCCCATATCCTTAATTTCAACCTGTTGCAAATTATTAGAACATGTTATTTATAGCGCATTGTTCAAATATCTCGAATCTACTCATTTTTTTGCCCGCTCCCAGCATGGATTTCGGCAGGGTCGTTCATGCGTCACACAACTAACTGAATTTCAGCATGACGTACTGACTGCGCTTGACCGTAACAACATTGTTGATGCATTATTTCTCGATTTTCGCAAGGCATTTGATACGGTCCCACATAATCTGTTAGATATTAAACTGGCTTCACTGAATATTAATGCTAAGCTGCAAACCTGGCTACGGAATTACTTAAGTGGTCGTAAACAGTGTGTTGTTTTAAATTCTAAAACGTCTTCATATGTAAACGTGACCTCAGGCGTGCCACAAGGTAGCGTTCTAGGTCCGCTGTTATTTTTGGTTTATATAAATGATATAGCCTATAACATAAAATCTTGCATAAAATTATTCGCAGACGATTGCGTCATCTACCGTCACATTACTTCAATCACAGACACTGAATTATTGCAAGATGACTTAAACACGGTAACACATTGGTGCTCCACGTGGAATATGTGCTTAAATATCTCGAAGTGCAACCACATCAGCTTTGCAAAGAACATTTCAAAAATCCAGTGCACATACAGTATTAATGGCGAGGCAGTCAAAAAAGTGCCCGAGTGTAAATATTTAGGAATTTACTTGACAGAATCATTCCATTGGAACAGACACATAGACCAAATGATCTCAAAGGCTAGTAGAACGTTGTTTTTTATTCGTAGAAACTTTCACTGTGCAACAAAAGAGGTGAAAGAAACTCTTTACTTCCTTCTTGTCAGGTCTATACTTGAATATGCTTGTGTTATCTGGGACCCGGCTCAAAAGTATCTTGCAAAAACAATAGAAAAAGTCCAAAACCAGGCAGCCCGTTTCGTCAGCAACAACTACGACCCATTCGCTAGTATGTCAGAAATAAAGGCCATATTAGGCTGGGAAACTCTAAAATCTAGAAGACGGAAACTTCGATTAAAACTTCTGCATAGCATATATTATAACCTAACAGGAATTAATAAGTTTGAATACCTACTAGCACCAACATATCGTTCCACAAGATGCCAACACTCACATAAAATACAAGAATACGCATACAAAACCACTACTTTTGCCAACTCCTTCTTTTTAAAAACAATTAGAGACTGGAATGAACTTCCCGAAGGTATAGTGAACTTGAGTGACAACAGCGCTTTTTTCTCATCGTTGTGAAATTGTGACATAGGTACTTCTCTTTTGGTACCTGTTGTCATGTGAAATATTGTACTAAAATATTTTTTATTTTTATATGTTGTTATAATTGAATTTTTCACTATGTTTGGCGTCTTATCGCAGAAATGTTTTCTATGACTTCTTATGTATACCCCCCTGCAGTAATGCCACTACGGCGTTGCAGGAACTATGTAAATAAAAAAAAAAAAAAAAAACACTGGCAGCAGACAGGGCGGGGTCAACTCCTTTACGAGAAAAGGCCGTAAAGAAGCTAATGCCCCTGACACACGGGCACCCTGAAGTCCTTTAGACAAGGGGACATCTTTCGGAAAGGCGTTCGGGCGCAGTGACACACGACAAAGGAGTAACTCCTTTCCGGCAAAGATCCTTTTCGCAAAAGCAGATCCCGCATCTACTTTTCTGGCAGGAAGGGAGTACTCTCGCATACAGTGTGCATAATTTATCAATAGAAGGAAACGTGTCGCAACACTGCGGTGCCCTGTCAGTATTTTTTTTTTTTTGCGCTGAGAAAATGTTTTCATTTTTAGCAGCAGGGCGATTTGTTGAAAAGTGAAGGCCTATAGTCTGTCCATACTCTCAAACGCCTGCATTACGCCACTAGCGCGACCATGTTAGGGTTGGCAGCGGCAGTTGCTGTGTTGGCGACGTAGTATCTTGTAACAATGGAGTCGGCTAAGTCGGTGAAGAAAAAACCGCGCGTCCAGTGGACTGAAAAAGAAACCTGAGCGCTGATAAAGCTATGGGAGGACCATATGGACGCCTTGCGAGGGCAAAAGCTTAAAGTGGCCGTCGCCTAATAACGGCAATGTGTCTTCAAACCAGCGCTCGTTGCGCACATATGCCCACCTTTCGCGGTTGATGGCTCTGGAAGACAGTGCGGAAGCACTCAAAATGAAGCTGTTCATGACGAGTCTTTGTTTGAGGCTCATCACTCTTGCCTTCGCAGTGTTTAGCTCATCTTCGATGGAGCCGAGGGCGACAAGAGTCAGGCCCACCTCAACTGTTGCTTTATCTCTGTCTCTGCGCTGAGACATCGCAGGACCACGATGAAACGCGGCACGCCGTCACTGACCCAGCTGGACGCAGCCATGTAAAAAGCACGACAAAAAACAAAAACAGGTAAACACCAACGTTACTAGATACTTTTTTGAGTTTGCAAACTGCGGCGCCGCGAGTGTCACCCTTCCCTGTACCGGCCAAAAAGCCGCAAGCGCGCCCCCTCTCGGCGGTGCCGCCTGACAACGGCACCGACGCTGTGAGCGTTGGCGTGATCTGCATGGTGCCGGGTGTTTTTTAATGTCTTCAACTCAGTCATCGCTTTCCCTGTGAGCTAGCTACACAGCTCACATGTGTCATGTGACGGTTCTTGAATGTGAGAAAACATGCCTCGCTGCTTTGTGACTGGTTGCCGAAGTGGGTACGATTCGACGAAATCCGCGGCCGAAAAGAGACATTTTTTCAAGCCTCCCGCTGACGAAGGTCGCCTTCAGAGATTTCAACCATAAATTAGAAAGCAAGGAAAAGGTGGCTGTAGCAAACAAAAAAGCGCGTCTCTTGTAACTCTGGCTCTTGCCTTTGAAGAAAAGTGGCTTCCAGTTTGTTTGTTTCAGTGTTCAGTAAATTGTGTTTAATTTGACTTTGTTCAGTGTTCAATAAATTGTGTTTAATTTGACTTTGTGTTCTCGTCATCTCGCTCATTTTATAGCCTTAAAAAGGCCAAATTTTTATAAAAGTAGTTCGGTATCTTTCTATGCCATGCACTTCGATTCAGGTGCACGTTAGAGAAACCCCAGGTGGTTAAAATTTCCAAAGCCCTTCACTACGACGTGCCTCATAATCATATCGTGGTTTTGGCCCGTAGAACCTTCGATATTATTGTACGATGAGCCACGCACTACAGCCATCTAATGACGCCGGATATGTTAAAGTGTAAAGCCCAGAACGACTTGTTCGTTCCAGATAACTGAATCGTATGATTCGCATTATTTTAGAAGAAAGATACCGAACTACTTCAATAAAAATTTGGCCTTTTTAAGGCTATAAAATGCGCGAGATGACGAGAACACAAAGTCAAATTAAACACAATTTATTGAACACTGAACAAAGTCAAATTAAACACAATTTACTGAACACTGAAACAAACAAACTGGAAGCCACTTTTCTTCAAAGGCAAGAGCCAGAGTTACAGGAGACGTGCTTTTTTGTTTGCTACAGCCACCTTTTCCTTGCTTTCTAATTTATGGTTGAAATCTCTGAAGGCGACCTTCGTCAGCGGGAGGCTTGAAAAAATGTCTCTTTTCGGCCGCGGATTTCGTCGAATCGTACCCACTTCGGCAACCAGTCACAAAGCAGCGAGGCATGTTTTCTCACATTCAAGAACCGTCACATGACACATGTGAGCTGTGTAGCTCACAGGGAAAGCGATGACTGAGTTGAAGACATTAAAAAACACCCGGCACCATGCAGATCACGCCAACGCTCACAGCGTCGGTGCCGTTGTCAGGCGGCACCGCCGAGAGGGGGCGCGCTTGCGGCTTTTTGACCGGTACAGGGAAGGGTGACACGTTGGGTGACACTCGCGGTATGGTGGCTACTTGCGGCGCCGCAGTTTGCAAACTGAAAAAAGTATCTAGTAACGTTGATAAACACCGACTGTTCGTAGTTGCCAGACGAACTTAAGTTGCTGCTAAAAACGCAAAAAAGCGAAAGAAAATTACAGGTATGCGCATTATAAGCCACCAGACAATAAAAAAAAAAACGGTTTTATGCTCCGGCGTCACTGAATGTGATGTACCTGCGCAGATTCTTTTTAATATTTCCATTCTTGCTGCTTCCACAAACAGCGCCATTTTTACTGCAGCGTTCTTCTGAGGCACCACCTAAAGCAGTAGTCTTGTGCCGTGTGTCATCAGCGCTACTCCTTTTTGCAAACGGTCCCCTTAGGCGACAAAAGGAGTTTACTTCAAAGTACTTTACTTTTGCCCGTGTGTCATCGGTATAACCTATACTGAGGCTAGACAGTAAACTGAGGGCCTTCGGTTGCGGAGAAGTCCGCCGTCCGGCGCGAAATCACAAAGGTGACCGCTTCCTCAGATTATACCGGTGCGGGGTCCGAATGCGGTCCGCCGCTCCGGGTGTGCCCGTTGCTTGCGCGAAGTGCCGTAGGGCACTGGCGCGAGCTCGTCAGACCGTGACAAAGGGCTTCAGGTCTGCGATGTGGGCACGGCTGAGTTTTCCCAAAGGGGATCTTTCAGCTAGTACGCGCCACGGACGCTCACTGACAATCGGTTCATAAAACCGGGCGGCTTTCCAACCCTTGGCTCAACCGTTTGTCAGACGTGGCAGGCACGGAATAGCGATAAAAGCCACGCTTCGTGCCGGGCCAGGTCACAACATTGCTCAGTTTGCAAAAACTTTCGAGCCCCTCAGGTGACCGGCCATGGATTCGTCGTGAGAGGATCGCAACAGTGCGGCTCTCAGACTTTTGGGCATAACCACCTTAAACGGGTCGCTGGACTCGTCGTCAGTGGCTATATAGTTCAGCAGGAGCCCGTCATGGTCCAGCAAAATGAATCCGCCGGGGACTCAGCGACACACGCTGTTTCAGCCCCCTAATAGCGCCCGCCGCAGAACAAGCAGCGTAACGGCGCGCCTCTCAAGACGGTTTAACGGCGCCCGCCGCAAAGCAAGCAGCGTATACGGCGCTCCGTCCCTCCGAGACTCGAAACGGATCACTCTGCTGAGCCTTCAGTAGCTCTTCGCTGCCGAAAGCAATTCCCATTCTCCCAAATGGGGGAGTCTGGTATCGCGCCCACTCAGGGCCGCAGCAACCGCCGCGTGAGTCGGCGTTACGGGTTCGCTCTCGGCCTCGTGGCCTTCGGAAAGCTCCCCCGCTCGGCCGCTTCGCGGTGCGCCGCTTACCTGGTTAGCAGCCAAGGTTTGTCCGCATAGGGACTCACCCTTCACGCCGAATGGCGGCGAAGCTGCTGTTTCGCCCCCGACGCTTGCATGTGCTAAGGCACCGCGAGCGGCCGTCGCACCGAAATCCAGGTTCTCGGCAGACAACAGGGGGCACGAGATAGCGCGTCAGCTACCACGTAGGAGTGTATTCACCACAAAAAGGGGTGACGACACAGGCGAGCGCCGAAGGGCGCCCGTCGATAGAGGCGGTGGCCTCTTGGTGCAACGCGGCATGCCACGAAGCAGACATGTTGCGACGAGCCCGAATCGCGCAGGCGAACTGACTCGCTAAGAGCAGTCAAAAGCTAGAGCTTTTGATACCGCGTTGGGCGCCAGTGTGGTGTACCCGTATCCCAAAGGAGTACGGCCACCAGCGTGGGTCCGGTCTTAGCGAGCCGCAGGGCACGCGTTAACCGTCGCCTTGGCGGGAACACGATACTGCTCAAGTCGCAACACTTTATTGTGGCAACACCAAACGCAGTACAGCCCGTTGCAAATAGGCGCGGCGGGAAAGCAAGTAGGCTTATCCACGCCACGGGCACAAAGTACTACACAGGGGTGCCACGAGCACGTCTCCGCGGTAAAGCTGATCCACGGAGACACCGGAGCAAAGGCCCGGTTGCTCGAGCGAGGGCAAAGGCGCTCGCGTTGGCTTCGAAGGGAGACGGGTCGGCGTAGCGAGGCCACGCACTAGGACACCGTACCGCCCTTCGGCCGTGCGTACGCAGCGGGGCAAACAGCGGGTGAGCGTTCGCCTTGGGCGCGAGGCGCCGTCAGCGAAGTCCGACGAGCCCCCGACTGACGGGAGTCGACGGACGAAAAGATAGCGTGGCTCACCGTTTGCTGTCCCGGAGAGTATCTGACCGCCCCCGACGCAGCGCGCGAAAACCTCTCTTGGGAGTCCCCGCGCGCGGCGCCACCGTCAACATCCGCTACCGGGTGAGGGAGTTAAACGTCACTCCGCTCTCCCACCACGGCAGACAGCGAAGGAGGGCAGACATGTCGGGACATGAGAACGGCAGAAAAGGCGGCAAAGCCCGCGCAAAGGCAGCGGGCTAGCCTCAATTCCCATAGGTTTTAAATTCGAATGCATATCTTAGTCGAGCTATATAAGGCGTCCTTGGTATCCGTCCCCCCTCTCAATTTGCAACAGCTGCTGGCGTGCGCGTCCTTAGCAACCGGAGCTACACTATGTCACGCTTCGGCGTCGGTAGCTGTCAGCAACAGCTGCGGGTGGGCGCGCTTATCTCGCCTCTAGCAACCGGAGCCCCCACCTCTTTGAATTGAACGAGACTAGCCGACACCTCAACGCAGTTCGTTTGAAACGCGTTTTTAGCGTTTGTGCTGCCTTGTCACAGCCTGAAAAGAGTGCGTTCTCAACGCGTTTTTTAGGGGCGAAGCTCCTTAAGGAATGGGTCATGCGTCAGAAATGTATGTTTGTAGCAGTAGTAGTAGTAATAGTAGTAGTAGTAGTAGATAGCCACCTCCATGGCTGGACTAGCGGAGCGGCACGAGTGCATCTTTTCGAATTGAGGAGAAAACCAAGCACGTTAATCATAAACAAAAAGATAGTTTCTGATGAAATGCCAGTGTCATGCAAACCACGACGTGCAACTGGAGCGGGACCAAGCCCCAAGAATAAACGATGATCACCTAATGGAAACGTGGGAGGTCAAGCTCGTCCTCGAGGACCTAGAAGACCAGCGCCAACTGGTCGCCAGGGCCAAGAGGGCAGTCGAAGCCAGAGGGTTCTTGGACTAGGGAACTCTGCCACCTTAGGGCGACACCAGGCCTCGCTCGGAACACTGTTTTTAAATAAAAGTTTATTTTTGTCTCTCTCTCTCTCTGATGAAATACCCTGCAGATACGAGTATCGCTGACTTAACCTCTAATAAATTTTGCCTTAAATTGGAGGCTAATAAAAAAATCTACCTACAGATGGTTACACTTTGAGCACTATCTGACCAGAAAGTGTTGCATTATTAACTCGCTGGGTGTAACCTCCTTAGTTTCAGCAAGGTTTAGCGAGGGTTGAAGCGCAGTGCCATAAACTAGCGGAGGTGACAACTAGACACGAAGATGGGAACTAGAGTCGAAGCACAAGCCATAAGAGAGTGCACGCATGCCGCTCCTCTAGTCCGGCCGTGCCAACTTTCGTTTAGTTCTTGGAATGTCTGCTGTATGGTGGTACTTCTATGGGATGAATATGTGATGAAAAGATGCGAGGTGGCATTTCTCGAAGCATTAACTAGATGGACAGATGAATGGACGGTCA
The DNA here is from genome assembly GCF_043290135.1 of Rhipicephalus microplus. Lineage (NCBI taxonomy): Eukaryota > Metazoa > Arthropoda > Arachnida > Ixodida > Ixodidae > Rhipicephalus > Rhipicephalus microplus. Next base: position 847,010 of record NW_027464623.1, read on the forward strand.
GATACACGGATGAATGGACGCACGGATGGATGCATGGGTGGACGGATGGATGAATCAACGCACACACGGATGGACGCACAGACACTCGCACGGATGGACGCACAGACAGTCGCACTGACATACGCACGGACGGAGGGAAGCAAGAAGAAACGGACGTACGGAAGCGCGTGCGCTCTGACAAGCACTTCGCCCAACTCATCATCTTGCACTTCGTGGACATGCTGTGATTTCTTTTAGTAAGCTTCAAATTCAAGGCAAATTTATCTAAAATTAGGTCATCGATGTGGACAGACGGGAGGTTTATTTCATCAGGAACAACTAATTTTTTTTATTTAAGATTAACGTGCGCGGGTTTCCTCTTCAATTCAAGAGAGCGCGCGCGCACTGCTCCTTTAGTCCATCCGTGGAGGTGGCTACGTACTACTACTGGGACGATGACGACTACTACTATTACTACTACTACATACATCGCGGACGCACAACCCACTGCTTGAGCAGCTTCGCCTCTAAAATCGTGTATGCCACCTTCTGACTAAGGCTTTTTCACCTCACGTTGCTTTGTGTTCGGTAGTGTCTTAACTATCTGAGAGCGTAAAGCCGTCTCAGCTCTACTGAACCACCATCTGGTTGTGTTTAGAAAAAACTCTTTAACAATTTGGAGTACTTGGTACTCTACTATGAAAGAGCATATAGCCATCCCATGGTTTTCATACTTATCCCGAGACATTACCCTGTAAACAACATACCTGCGTTTCACATCAGTGGCGCCCGCAGCACTGACCGCTGGCTACTGCAAGTGAAGCCGTAATACCATATTGAAAGCCCAATGTTCATAAACGAAGCCGCGACAACCACACAAGGAAACTGTTTGGCGATTTCTCAAGTGCTTCACTTACGCATCATAAATAATCACTGCCACAACCCAACGCTAAAACTTTTTCCACCCTTCCTGAAAACTTATTATCTTGGATTTGATAAAGGCTCAAAAAAAAACCAACTAATTTAGCTTATCGTCTCAGGTTTTTTCTAGGTTGTCTGTCCATTCGCTCGTCTATCTAGTAAGCATTCCAAGAACCGCAATCCCGCATCTTTTTTTTTTAACCGTGCACACTAGCTACTAGAGCTGGAGACGCGTACCACGTCTCTCGCGACAGAAAAAATGCCACGTGCGGCGGAAAGCGCTATTGGCTGCACGGTGTAAGAAAAACACATTATTCTTCTAACGCTGGGCTCTGAAACGTCGTTATGCACGCTGCGCAATGCATTCGCTTTTCCTCACGATTCCCTTCGGGGAGGTCGGCGCATTTTTTTTTGGGGGGGGGGGGGGGGGGGTATCAGTTTGCTCACACCGAATTCAGTGCGTCGTTTGTTGTTGTCGTTGTTGTTGTTGCTGTTGTTGTTGTTGTTGTTGTCTAGATGAGGAGCATTTGATGTAGCCGGGCTGTCGTATGCTGTAATTGTAGGCTGTCGTCACCACTTGGCATAAAGCGGGTGAAACCGCATATAAAAAATTGGGGGACCCTTAAGCTTTCCCTTGAAGAGTTGAACGCGATAGCGAAATCTGGCCCGTGGTGCACTCTTCAACCGATAAGTGCATACTTATTGTATCGTTTTGTTACATACACACACACACGCACGCACACACACATGCACACAGTAAAGGTTGTACCGGCGTGCACGTGCGAATGGTACATACACGTTTTTGATCTAAAGCAAGAGTCGCGTGGCATCTAAGATACACACCGCACACTTGCCATCTCGGAGGCCATAAAGAGTCTGACAATGCCTCACAGATGGCAGCATATTATCTAGCGTTCGCTGTTTTCTTGATTAGTGCCTTTGAAAAGGCGTGATATGTTTTCCGCTAGATGAACATAGCTGTCCATTTTTGGAGGTGTTTGAAAGTTACTGTGTATTTTCAGCGGCGATAGCTGCACAATTCGGACCTTTTCCGACGTAGTTTGATGGCCTCCCAAATGCGCCTACAAATCGCCGAATAGGCTCGCGTTCATCGTGACACCTGTCGAAGAAAATGCGTTAAAGGGGCCCTGAAACACTTTTTTCAGGTAACCATGGAATGAATTCACTAGAGGAGCTTATTGCCTTAGGAATTTAACGCCGAAAAATTTTAAGAATCTATCCAGTGCGAGTGGAGTTACAAAGGTTTGTCACATGCTGCAATTGCATTCTCTCTTCTTTCGTCCCGACGAAAGTGCTGTAAGCTAAGCAGGGAGGGATGGCAGGGGCAAAACAACTGCATAACCTGTGCCCCGTGACCTCGAGCACTTTTTTGTTTCTTCGAATGCTTGGCTTTTTCAGTGTGATCGCGCGCGCACTCGGGGACGAGTAGCGGCCTCCCGTGTGATCTCTGTGACGAGCTTTTTCGCTCACGGTCGATTTTTCGCTCACAACCAACAATACCGACGCCGACGGCGTAATTTCTGCGACAGGAGCTCTGTAACGCTATCGCGTTAACATAGACATATAATAACACACTCTAAACAGAAATCTTCTTCCTCTTGGTCTTCGAGCACTTAGATGATAATACGAACGCAAGCCAAGCCATATATACCATCGAAAACTGTAGCATATTCAATGCGCTCTCCTGCCAGAAAAAAAAAAACGCCAGGCCTGTGCCGAACGCGCTGCACTGTCACAACATAACCTGGAAAAGCGGCCTTTTGGAGCCTCTTTCAAACACTCTTTGCGTAGCTTCTTCAAGCATGCTTGTAAGGTACACAATGAGCCATAAATCATAAACATTTTAGTGTAGTATGAAGGCATTGACTATACCATTCGTCGTCATTCTTCGGAGAAGCGTGGTACCCGCTACACACTTGCAAAGAATTTTGTGCAATTTTTTGATACTGGGGCCGACAGCAACAAAGAATTATGCCTGTATCACTTGTAAGGGGTTGGAGCATTTCTGACTCACTAGTTCCGCAACTGGCATTGTGTGACACCTAGTTGATTCTTTGTTGTCGTAAAACTTTGTATCACTCCTATAACGTGATTCCTTTCCCGGTATCAAGCCTGTGTAATGTTGTGTTGAACCACTGACAATGCTTCATGTTTTAATACCATGCACTGAAATCGACCCTATCACAATAACGCATTTCCCACTACGGCTCTGAGAGCAAATGCATCTTCATTGAGCGATGTTTATTTGTTAAGATTCGCTTTCTAACACAACTCACTGTTCTCGTTTTCAAATGATCTTCATTAATTTCCTATCATCTACCCTAGTTATCCGCAGCATGACGTCTGAATAGAGGTCACTGCTACAGTGGCTACATCACAGAAAGCACTGGTATTTCTGCCTTTTACCGCAAAGGCTTTGGGGAGGCATGTGCTCTATTGTCCATTACGGCATGATTTTATTATCACAACCTTTTGCGCTCACTTTTGATGCGCACATTGCATGTCATTCACATAATTTTAATACCTGTAATTTTACCCGCCTTTGGGACGAGGAATTTCAGGCCTCTATTGGGTGCGAGGCCCACCACTGAAAGTGTGAGCGCTGCAATGACGTTGACGCGCATGGTTGGATCACGTGATCTTGCCTGGCTCTGGCAAAGGAAAGCTGGTGGTTTGATGCGTTGTTTCTAACTGCGACTTCGCTATGTTTTCTCTATTTACCAACGTTTTTTTTTTTTTTGCTCTCACTTCATGTGTGTGGACTTCTCCAGACTTCATAATCCGGAAAGTTGCAGTAAAAGTTATCGGCGGCGCGCCAGAGCGCACTACGTACGCGATGCCACTGTCACGGCCACTGACAGTGTCACCTCTCTGTTTCTATGTTGTTCTGGTCGTTAGTTCAAGCCTATGGGGTTGGAATGAGCACCGACCACGATTGTTGACATAAAAACAGAACGTTTCAGTAACCGCATGAAAGGCTCGTCCACAAGGAAAAATAAATGTGCAAACAGCCCGATTGTGTACATGTTAAAATACGACGTACATGCATGTGGGGTAGTTACCATTCTTACAATTAGGAATGTGCGCCGTCGCCTGAATTGTCAGAGAGTCAAGATAAAGCCTCGAAATTCTCTTATTTTCCTAAATATTTGTTGATCTAACCCTACTTGGGTCTATTTCGTGGCGCATTTCTTTTGCGTGCTCGCCCAGCACGTTCGTCGAAACCTTCTTTCCTACATCATACATGTGCCGCTCCAGTCTACTAAACCTACCTTTCACTAATGTAACTTTTACTACAATCTGCGCCACCTCCCACTTCCTCCGCGGGTGTGTGTCTCCATGTTTATACCCTTCAAGAAGGGCTTCCACCCACCAGTGAAGTAGCCAGAAGGTGGCACACCTTCAGGCTACCTCCCACTTTTCTCCGCGTGTGTGTCTCCATGTTTATACCCGACAAGAAGGGCTTCCACCCACCAGTGACGTAGCCAGAAGGTTGCACACCAAGCCCGTGCGCCCTCCCCCCCTCCCGTCCACTTTCCGAAATTTTTACCATGTCATCTGCCTGGCCGTCCCCCGAAGTTTATTCAAGGTGGTGACCCCTCCGGAAAAACTTTCTGCCTACGCTCCTGCCGTCCACGACTTCAGCTCACATGATTCCTGGCTTATACGTTTGTAGAATGCGCCCACAGCCACCGTCAGCTCTTCTCAATGTTGTCTTGATCTACAAGCGAGAACGCGGTCAGCTTTTGAATGAAGCTGAAATGTCACGCAGCTTTTGAATGAAGCTGTAAAAAGCGAGCGAGGCGGAGCAATCAAACCACGAACGTCATAGGGATGCGTCCACATGGTGGCGCCACGGTATGTCTTTGCGCCCAACACAGCCGCTTAACAGGACCGTACTTCATGCTCCTAATCATGCATTGTTACTCTTTGGCTATCAATTGGCCCTTGCGCAATAAACGTCACATATCATTATCACAAGCCTGCCTAAGGCCCGTCTGCAACAGAGTTAAAGGCACTAATGTCCCTCTGTAGAGCTTCACAGACGGAGTTCAACAGTGCCTATTTTTTGTATTCTTTCTTTTTACCTTCCTTTTTAAAGAGCATGAATTTGCGTTCTATATGATGTCTTTGTTCGGACATACCAGCAAACAATTCTTAACGTGAAAGATACATGGTTGTTCTTGAGAAGAATGATTGTGAATAGTAATGTGAGAGAAGAGAGAGAGCAAAAGAGCGAAACCCAAAAATTTTTGAAGGATGGAAATTACCAGCGTCCGACTGAAGCTTCTTTCACTAATGAACTGCTCGTTCACGAGTTGAAGTGCGGGTTAGCACGGTCGACAATGCGAAAATTTGTACGAACGATAGCTAAATTCCTTCGAGCTGAGGTGGTGTTCAATATTAGTGGGAGTCCCGTGAACTTCCGAACCTACGAATATTCTGCTCATTAGAATTAGCAATCCCAAATGCTCTTTCAAGTCAATCATTCCCGAACCGACATCTTTTTGGACATGTGACATATGCTGCAATTTCTTGATGGAGCGACCACCAGTGGTAGCAAAGGTGAAAGGTTAAAGTAAACAAAGCCGCCCAAGCACAAGAGCGTTATAAGATATTCTTAATACCAAAGAACGTCGTCTAACTAAATTTAATGAATTAGTCAAGCACATAATGTTGATTTTTCATATATTCATGATGTTACTAGATCTCGCAAGAGGCTACACGATTGTTTCGCTCGTTGTTTCGCTTTTTTGGTGACGCAGTGGCACCTTCTTTTGTGCAACGCCAGAGTCAGTCTCATGTGTTCGAAGCGTTGTAGCAATTTTAGGTTAATATTGAGAGTATTTCCTGGCTATTTCTGTCAATTATATTGTTTAAAGTTTTGTTCCTCCGTTTCACCCTGGCTTTCGCATTGATAGCCTTGCTATGAACTGTGTTATTCGTTTTCATATGAACGTAATCACGCCAAACTAGATTGATTGATGGTGAGCTTGGGCCCTATAGATTACCACACTTACAAGTTTAGTTAGCCGGTTTCAACTTCACTTACCCAGTGTACTGTTAAAAAATTTTTTTCACGGCAAGAGCCCGAATGCTTGAGAAGCCTTGCTTCACGATGAAAAAAGAACTACATTTTTATGTAACCTGCAAAGCTTGTGTTTAAGAACCGGCCAGTCCTAGGTCTTTTATTCTTTTTGTTCTTTTTTGTAAACAGGTTTTAATTTTCAGCACGTGGCCTGCATGACTTCTAAAGCCGTGAACACGGTAGATAGCACAGAAAAAAGAAGCAGCAGCCCGGTACGTGAACACTAGAGTGCAGACGATGTTGTTGATTCTAGTTTAGAACGACGTGGCGGCGCCTTCGGGAGCTGTTTTCGGCTACAGAACATTGTGCCCAAGGGACGAATCAAACGGCTTAATAGAACGCTAAATGACATCTGCTTTCAGAATAAGGTCAACTGAGGTCTGTACAATAGTGGTGGAAACCTTGTTTAATGTAATGCATACTCACGATTCTTTCTCTCTCTGTCACAAAAAGAAAAACACTTATACGTATGTCCCACGAATAAGAATGCAAAATGTTAAATATGAGGACGTAATTTTAAGGCGAAAGCTTTAAATGCATCCTTCAACGCAAAGTTTAACCGTCGGGGTCGGCGTCCCATGGCAACGCCTCCTCTAGCAAGATGCCTGCGACTTGAGCCGCAGAGCTGGTTCGCGGACCCTCTCGTGTTCTCTCCTCCTCCGCATCCCCAAACAGTGTGGCTGTGAGCGCTCGCTGTGGTGGCCGCTTTAAACTTTGCAGCCTCCGAGAATAAAACAATGTCTATTGTCGTCTCGGAGGCGACACAGTCGTGTTTCTGTGATGGCGTCTCTTCCGAATCCAGCAAAAGTAGTAGTGTTGGCTGCGAGCGCTCGTTGTGGAGGAAGCACTGAACTACGAGGAACCTCCTGTCCCCATGGGAAAGTGCGCTACGTCACTGGCATCTTTAAAGAGGAGGCGCTGCCCGTGGTGTTCGGGACGAGTCATGCAAAAAATCATCACGTGATGACGCCTCTACATAGCATCACAAATCGCCAAAGTCAGTTACCTCAAGGTGACGTCATCATGGCGTCCCGTGGTGTTATTTTTCTTGTCATTATGACGTCACATGAAATTAGTAAGTGATCACGTGGCATCATTTTCTCATTCGATCATACAAAAATCTATCGTCATTATAAACGAGCATCAGCCACAGATATTGCTTATAAAACTCTTTACAAATGGCTCTTTCACTGTTTATTTTATGTTAACGTAGTGGAACGCCTGAGCTATGCTTTTGCTGAAGTAAAATTCAGTATAGCCTCGCTGCCGACGAAATAGCGTTGAAGTAATAAATTAGCTGATTTGATCTAGTATTCGTAATTGTTGCCTTAAAGGGGCCATAAAACACTTATTTGAGTAACCATGGAATTAAATCTTTGGTAAAGCTTATTGCCTCACAAATTCAACGCTACAAAAACTGGAAGAATCCGTCCAGTATGAGTGGAGTTACAAAGAATTCTCACACGCTGCAATCGCACTCTCTATTCTCTCGTTAGAGTTACTTTTCTCTTCTCTCTTAGAGTTATTGTATATGCCGCCAAATGGTAGCACGTAGAGTAACTCTAAGCAGTGAAGAATGGGAGGCGAAAACAAAACAAACGTCATGCGTGCCTTGTGACATTCATCACTTTTTCTTTTTTTTAATGCGTGGCTTTTTAGCTCGATTCAGCACCCACACGTGGACAAGTGACGGCCTTCCGTGGTAATCTCTGTAACGCCTAAACACGCCATGTTCAAATAAGTTATAGGCTAATAGATGAGCATTCTACGAGGGATTTTTGGGTGTCCTCCATTGTTTGGCAAGGGAAGAGAAAGCAATTTTTAGCTGACTGATAATTTATTGCGAGTAGTTATTTTGTTCACGTGTAGTCGGGAGCCTCTACTACCAATCGGGAGTGTTTTCTAAGCATGCTCTCCAGTCATGTCCTAAAAACTCCAGTCATGTCCTACTGGTACGGGAAAAATACTTTACACACAAAAAAACTATTCTATGTTTCAAACCAACTAAGCATAGCGTATTTCTTGCCAATCACGTTGCGGCATTAAAAGCGTCCGTTCTCAAGTTGTTTCAACCAGACAAACATCTCTTTTTTTCTTTTTTTTTTGCTTGATAGCTGAAATTTCAGCTACATTTGCAAACGTTTAAAAGTCTGTTCATGCATTGCTTCTTATGCTATTGGTACAGCGCGAATGAACTCGTTTCGCATAAATTCCTGTGTCAGCGGCGTCTTTGGTTGTGAGCAATAAAGTAAAGTTGGCCATGCAGCAAAATTCGAGGTAGAAGTAACTAAAGGAAGCAGCCAGAGGCGTTTGAACTCTGACTTTTCTTGCGGCATGGTGCAAGTCTCAACCGAAAACAAAGAGCCGGTGTGCAATGAGAAAGACGTGCGTGTGTGTGTGTGTGTGTGTGTGTGTGTGTGTGTGTGTGTGTGTGTGTGTGTGTGTGTGTGTGTGTGTGTGTGTGTGTGCGTATGTGTGTGTGTGTGTGTGTGCACACGCGAATATTGTTATCGCACTATCACATTCAAATCTTAAAGTCAAAGCCTAAGCATCCCCCAAACTTTTCTATTGCTTGTTGTCATTTTTAAGCTTCGGAGCTTTGAGCGAACTCGGTTGAAGGTGAAACCTCATTAGTTCCTAATTACAGCCGTTATCACTCGAATTCTCGTTCTTTATGTTAGAATATATTACAAACAAATGTCAATCATGTTCAGCGCGATTACCAAAACTTTTTCGTATTTGTTTCAGTACAGCGGATAATTTGCTCTGTCAATGTTTGATTCAACTGCACCATCCAGATGCGTTACTCTGCTCGTTTATATCTGATGTGTGTGCTCGTTAGTTCTGTCAATTACAGGCGCAACTGCCGAATGCCTAAAGGATTATAAAACTATGACTGTCACGATAAATTTCACGACGATTTGTTTTTATTGCTTTCGTTAGCGCAATGTAAGAATTGTAATCTATCGACAGTTTAATTCAGTTCCTGACAGCTCTATAGAGCGTCCATTTCTTTTCTGATTTTTTCCCAACATCTATAACCCAATATGTGGCACATGTATTGGTGGGAAGAGAATATATCAAGAGTTCTTTTCTATGTTGTAGACAAGCTAATCAGTTCGAGATACAAGAAAGTCAACGAAGGTTATTGCAGTTTCAAGTAGAAAACTGATATGTGCACGAATTCTTTCATAATTAAGTGTTTCCGTTCTAAAACCACGACACTATCTAGAAAGTGGCCCAAGATAAGGGATACGCAAATTTCGGCCACCTATGTTTTTTGAAAGCGCTCCGAAACATAAATAGGCCGGTCACTAGCATTCGGACTGCATCTAAATGCGGCCGCCATGGTTGTGATCCAATCCCTTGACCTTGGAATAATCAATGAAGTGTTCTAACCACTGAATTACCATGCCGAGTTGTGTGGACTGCTTCAGAGAGGATTAGTCCAAGTGCTGTGTAAATAACAAATTTGGAAGGACACCCCACGTGCATACCTAATTCAGTTAAGAACATTTTTGTCACTCTCTTTTCACAATTACAGAAAAGTTTCCAAGAAGAGTGAGCCTTTTGAGAGTCTTGTATACCCGCGTTGCATAGTCATCCTTGGCAGCGTAGTTGTTTTTTTTTTTGCGCGAATATCTTTCTGAGCATCGGCAAATCTCTGTCTTACCAATCCTGCTTCACAAAGGTCAACCGAAACTTTTCTCGGGTATGCTGCGTGTGTTAGACTACGTTAGCCAACTTACTAGGCTTGTCACTGCGTGCGAGTTATAACACCGCACAATCCACCCACATAAGTTGGCGCCTGCACGTTTAAAACGCGACACGCAGGAACCAAAACACAAAACTTATCCCTCAGAACCGAGCTATGCCTTGAAAGAGTGAAAGCTAAGCCGAGGCAACCCCGCTGGATTAGTCGCGCCGCATCCAAAATAAGCCACGCCTTATTCCGGCCTCCTGTATGGTTTTTTTAAATGAAAATACACAAGGTGACAAACCCGTGTGTGCTTGGCCTGGCATATTATAACTTTGGAGGTAAGAGCTGGTGTTTGCCTACTTACGAATTCAGAGTGGCGCTATAACGAGAAGCTTTCATGCAAGATTTTTCGCTCACCGCGCAGAAGCAATGTTTTCGTTCGCCTAATGTCATACTTTCGTCTGCTACCTGTCTCATTCTCTTCCTTTCTCTCTTTGGTGTTTAACGAAGGGTTAACGTGGAGTTAGCTACCTTGCAAAAGTTTATCGCTGTAGAACTGAATCACGTTCGAAGAGTAGGCATCACATTGCTAAACTTTCGGTGCAGCAAAACGCGGGTTTCTTGTTTGCGTCTATAAAGAGAAGGGTATGCACACTTGAGTTCATTCATTGCACAAGCTGAAGTTGTGCAACTTCTAAATGAGACCTTACGGGTTTTGCATTTGCGGCTTGGATGGTTGATAACGTAATGTATTCACAGTTAGAGCTCCGTGGAACATTAGAATAACACACTCAATATGGGCTAAACTGTAGGGGTTACAATAGTGACACCTATCATGACAAGGTACAATAGTGACACCTATCATGACATTTTTCGTACAAATCAGAGGAGTGTTTGGATCTTCTTTGCGAGTGTGCATCACTTCGAGTCACTTTAATGTTCGCCCTCGTTTCACTCTACGGTTATATCAGCTACGCATATGATAACGTGGATTGTGTAAGCGTGCAAGTGGGGGTTATGCATGTTCGTAGGGGCTGCTGAAACCTCTCGTGATAAAACGGGAATATCCCGCAGCCGAGACCATTGTAGAACCATTCAGTTTCCTTGGCCGCGGGCTCTCATCTTGTATCTCGTATACTCAATGCTATAGGGAGCCAGCAGTGGAGTTGTCAATGAGCGTATACCCCGGCCGCTCCCGCTGACGTAATCCGCTTCGCAGAATTTCTCTCCATTTTTCAGCGCCTTCCTGTGAAAGTAGCCTCACAATAAAGTGTTATCACGTGGTTAAGTTGACAAAACTGCAGTATCACGAATGACAGGGCTGCTCGAGCTGTTTGTGCAAAAAATAAGCACGGTAAGAGCACACGTGCGGGCGCTGACAGCGGTAAACCGCAATCGGTCATCTGCACGGGCGTGTATTTTTTGTAGCGACTCCCTGGTAAAGGCCTTCTTTCGGCGCAACACGTCTCCAACGCTGGTCTCCCATAGGACACTGTGAGTTTTAGATAAGCTCATGCGGCGCTCAATTTATTAATGAGGACATCATCAGTTCAATGAGCGTATATCAAGCTTGTATTCATTATTTGTAGATCACGTGTACATCATGCGTGTATATTCATTTCATTTACTTTGTCGACAAATCGATTAAGTAAAAGTGATTCATTTATAATGTAAAAGTTTGTTACAGAGTATCTGTACGTGACACAAAAATAGCTTCGGTAAACACATTAATTGGAATGACCTAATATCTGCCATACTATGTAGCTATAAAGTTCCAACGCCTGTGCGCAGTCTTACCCAGTGCTTCATTACTCGTATGTCTGCCTTCGTTGAGGCAGTTTTAAATAAACTAGACTGTATACCACCTTTAATGTCACAGGTCATATGGTGAAAAAAAGTTTAATGGCGATGCTTGTACTAAACAAATGCAAGGCTTCAAACGGTGAAACGGAACAATTCTGAAGGCTAATCTGACTGCTTCTAGGTTTTTTATAGTCCTCAGCTATGATGCGTGCTATTTTTAGTTTACTTGGAGGCCATCGCTAAGCTTTAGCTAGTTAACGTTAGGCTGTTTCTACGTTCAAATCTCCGCGCAAAAAGTTCACGTTTAAATCAGAGACAGTCACAGGAAGACAATGATGTGTAAGTGCCATAGACAGAAGCTCGTGCTGGAACCAAATATTCGCACTTTTCATATATGTCAATGGCGTAGGCCTTTCATCGCTTGAGGTTATTCTTGTGGCTGCCGTTGCATTTCCGTTTTCGTGATATTTTCTCGAGAGTTATTAGTCTCACGGCTGTCGCTATGCAGTTATCCTTTACAAAAATATATTTAGAATAGGTGTACACTGTCTGAAAAAATCTTTAGACAATCATTATATTGTCTAAATACAGTTTTTGAAAGGATTTGTTGAGCTACGTGTTGCGTTCTTGATTTTTATTTTACCACTGATGACTCCAGGGATTTACTCAATTTCTCTGACAAATATTCGTTTATGGTATTTTGGAAAATAAGAAAACCCTGCCTACAATGACGCGTTCATAAGAGCCGCTTGACGACAACACACACTGGGACTAGCGGAGGGTAATGAAATTTGAGATACACGAAAAAAAACAAGAATCACATGTACCAGACACTGATAACGTAGATGAGAGAAAAGTCAGCAGGTGACGAATGGAGCACAACCAGATCCCCATACGCTTATGAAGCCGCGCGGATAGAAGTGCATTGATTCATTGATATGAGGAGTTGAACGTCCCAAAACAAGCCTATGATTCTGAGGAACACCGCTGTAGAGGGCTCCGGAAATTTCGACTACCTTGGGTTTGTTGACGTGCTCGCAAATATGAGCACACGGGCCTACATCGTTTTCGCCTCCTTTGGAAAGGCAGCCCCCTCATGGATAGAAACAAAACGCATCGCACCTTCACTTGAGTTTCTTTAACGACTTCACCTCTTTTCGTGACAACAATGAAAACGGTACGCTATAGCAACCACCGTGTTTATGTTTTTGCGTTTCGTAAGCGTCAATTATTAGTTTACACATTTCGTGGTATCTCCACAAATATTGCAAGTATTGTTAAAAATGACTCGACAACCACGGGCTCTTCAATGGGCAGGTGCCATCATGCCTCCTTCGGATGTGAGTGATGTATCACGGTCTTTCAAGCGTCTGTTGACACAGCACCCCCGTCGGCCCCTTGTAGTACCGTCCGCTGTTTAAGGGAACACTAATGAGCACCTGTCATATTGTCACGAGGTTGTGATACACGCAGCACTTGAGAGGAAGCACGCAGGAGTCAGGGCGGTGTCAGGCGAACTGTTTATTGGGCGAACTTGTGCCCAGCAAAACGGGGCCAAACACAACTCATAGCAACAGCGGCGTGAACAGTCGTCGGCCGACGGAAAAAAAGAAAAAGACCCCCAGTGGCGCACTGCGCCGGCTTTTTATACACGCGTCGTAACGCGTTCCAGAGTGGCATACAAGATAAACGCGGCCTGCGTTGCGCTTAACAGAAAGTGATAGCGTCTTCCTTCGTAAACCAAAAGAACCGCACGTGTCAGTCTTTTTATACACGCGTCGTAACGCGTTCCAGAGTGGCATACAAGATAAACGCGGCCTGCGTTGCGCTTAACAGAAAGTGATAGCATCTTCCTTCGTAAACCAAAAGAACCGCACGTGTCACTACCCCCCTCTGAAAAAGCATCGTCCCGATGCTAAAGATTGATTGATTGATATGTGGGGTTTAACGTCCCAAAACCACTATATGATTATGAGAGACGCCGTAGTGGAGGGCTCCGGAAATTTAGACCACCTGGGGTTCTTTAACGTGCACCCAAATCTGAGCACACGGGCCTACAACATTTCCGCCTCCATCGGAAATGCAGCCGCCGCAGCCGGGATTCGAACCCGCGCCCTGCGGGTCAGCAGCCGAGTACCTTAGCCACTAGACCACCGCGGCGGGGCCCGATGCTAAAGACAGAACATAAGAGAGAGTACATGCAATAAATTACATTAACAATGCGTCACAGCTAATCAGCGCGCGTAATAAGGTTTAAGTCGCACCACGTGTACGACTTCGGGTCGTGCATGGCGTCGTTGGGATGACGTTAAGCCATCGGGCACGACCTCATAGTCCAGTTCACCTCGACGTCGGACTACCTTGTAGGGTCCAAAGTAGCGTCGCAGGAGCTTCTCAGACAATCCCCGTCGTCGTATTGGCGTCCAGACCCAGACAAGGTCGCCGGGTTGGTATTCGGTGTGGTGTCGTCGAAGGTTGTAGTGGCGCCTGTCGACCGTCTGTTGGCTCTTGATACGCAGGCGGGCTAGCTGTCGAGCTTCTTCAGCGCGATCCAGGTAGCTGGCGACATCGAGGTCTTCTTCGTCGGTGCCGACCGGTAGCATGGCGTCAAGCGTCGTTGTTGGGCTCCGTCCGTAGACGAGCTTGTATGGAGCAAACTGCGTCGTTTCCTGCACGGCCGTGTTGTACGCGAAGGTTACATACGGGAGTATGGCGTCCCACGTCCTGTGCTCGACGTCCACGTACATGGCCAGCATGTCGGCGATGGTCTTATTTAGACGCTCGGTGCGGCCATTCGTCTGTGGGTGATACGAGGTGGTTCGGCGGTGGCTTGTCTGACTGTACCTCAAGATCGCTTGCGTTAGGTCAGCCGTAAAGGCCGTACCTCTGTCGGTGATGAGGACCTCGGGGGCTCCATGGCGGAGGACGATGTTCTCAATGAAGAACTTGGCGACCTCGGCGGCAGTGCCCTTGGGCAAGGCCCTTGTTTCGACATAGCGGGTGAGGTAGTCAGTCGCTACGACAATCCATTTGTTGCCAGAAGTTGACGTCGGGAACGGCCCCAGTAAGTCCATGCCGATTTGTTGGAATGGCCGTTGAGGTGGTTCGACGGGTTGCAGAAGTCCGGCTGGCCTAGTTGTCGGCGTCTTGCGTCGCTGACAGTCTCTGCATGTTTTTACGTAGTGGGCGACGTCGGCAGTGAGGCGAGGCCAATAGTACTTCTCTTGTATTCGTGACAGTGTGCGGGAAACACCAAGATGTCCGGCTGTCGGGTCGTCGTGTAATGCTTCCAAAACCTCTGGACGTAACGCTGAAGGTACCACGAGGAGGTGGTCGGCGCGGAGCGGCGAGAAGTTCTTCTTCAGGAGGACGTTGTTTCTCAGGAAAAACGAAGCCAGTCCTCGGCGGAATACTTTCGGCACGTCGGCGGTCTTGCCTTGCAGGTAGTCCATGAGGATCTTGAGCTCTGGGTCAGCTCGTTGGCGTTCCGCGAAGTCGTCGGTACTTATGGGTCCCAGGAAAGAGTCGTCGTCCTGGTCATCCTGGGGCGGCGGATCGACAGGGGCGCGAGACAAGCAGTCGGCGTCGGAGTGCTTTCGTCCGCTCTTGTAGACGACGGTGATGTCAAATTCTTGTAGTCTGAGACTCCACCGTGCGAGGCGCCCTGATGGATCCTTCAAGTTAGCTAGCCAACACAAGGCGTGGTGGTCACTCACGACTTTGAAAGGCCTGCCGTACAGGTAGGGGCGGAACTTTGATGTAGCCCAGATGATGGCAAGGCATTCCTTTTCTGTCGTGGAATAATTGGCTTCTGCCTTCGAAAGTGACCGGCTAGCGTAACTGATGACCCTTTCAAGTCCGTCGGTCCTCTGCACGATCACGGCGCTGAGCCCTGTGCTGCTTGCGTCCGTGTGAATTTCGGTGTCAGCTTCTTCGTCGAAGTGCGCCAGTATTGGCGGCGTTTGCAGGCGTCGCTTTAATTCTTGAAATGCCTCGACTTGCGGCGTTTCCCATTTGAAGTCGACGTCGACCTTCGTGAGGTACGTCAGTGGCTCGGCGATCCGCGAAAAGTTCTTCACGAAGCGCCTGTAATAAGCGCAGAGGCCAAGAAATCGGCGTACTGCTTTCTTGTCGGTGGGTGCAGGAAAGTCGGCGATCGCAGCTGTTTTCTGTGGATCAGGGAGCACTCCCGACTTGCTGATAACGTGGCCAAGGAACAATAGTTCCTCGTAGGCGAAGCGGCACTTTTCTGGCTTCAGGGTAAGTCCCGAGGCTTTGATTACCCGAAGAACAGCTTCAAGGCGCCGGAGGTGCTCGTCGAAGTTGGAAGAAAATACGACTACGTCGTCCAAGTAGACGAGGCAAGTCTGCCACTTCAAGCCTGCGAGTACTGTGTCCATAACCCGTTGGAACGTCGCAGGCGCCGAGCAAAGACCAAAGGGCATGACCTTAAACTCGAATAGGCCGTCTGGTGTTATGAAGGCAGTCTTCTCTCGGTCTCTCTCGTCTACTTCGATTTGCCAGTAGCCGGTTTTGAGATCCATCGACGAAAAATACTTGGCGTTGTAGAGTCTGTCCAGAGCATCGTCTATCCGTGGGAGGGGATACACGTCTTTCTTCGTGATCTTGTTCAGGCGACGATAATCGACGCAAAAACGTAGGGTTCCGTCCTTCTTCTTCACCAACACCACGGGTGATGCCCACGGACTCGTAGACGGCTGAATGATGTCGTCACGCAGCATTTCGTCGACTTGTTGCTTGATGGCCTCGCGTTCCCGTGCAGAAACTCGGTAGGGGCTCTGACGGAGCGGACGGGCATATTCGTCGGTTATGACGCGATGTTTCGCGAGAGGGGTCTGACGAAGCCTCGACGACGACGAGAAGCAGTCCTTGTATTGGTGGAGTAAGGCTTTGAGCTCCTTTTGTTGCTGCCTGGAAAGGCTTTGATTGACGTCGAAGGCGGGCGCGGACACTGCTGTCGACGTTGCGGCTCCCTGAGAATCGGTGAGGGCGAAGGCATTGCTCGCTTCCACAAATTCGCTTAGATATGCTACCGTCGTGCCCCTATTCAAGTGCCTATATTCGTTGCTGAAGTTCGTCACCATTACCTTGGCTTCGCCGTTATGAAGCTTGGCTATGCCTCTTGCGACGCACATCTGACGGTTTAGGAGCAGGTGCTGGTCGCCTTCGATGACACCTTGTAAGTTGGTAGACGCTTTGGTGCCGACGGAAATGATGACGCTCGACAGTGGCGGGATGGTTACCTGTTCTTCTGTCACATTCAAGGCATTGTGAGCGACGTTGCAGTCTGACGCCGTTGCATTATCCGTGGACAGCGTGATTGACCTGGATCTTAGGTCGATGACTGCGCCTTGCTGGTCCAGGAAATCCATGCCTAAAATGACGTCTCGCGAGCATTGCTGCAGGACCACAAAATTCACAGAATACGTCTGGCTGTGAATCGTGACTCTTGCCGTGCAGGTTCCAGTCGGTGTTATAAGGTGGCCCCCTGCTGTTCGGATATCCGGTCCTTCCCATGCAGTCTTTACCTTCTTGAGCTTAGCGGCGAAGAGACCACTGATGATAGAGTAGTCGGCGCCGGTATCGACTAGGGCGGTGACGCTGTGGCCGTCGATGATCACGTCGAGGTCGGTGGTTCGTCGTCTGGCGTTCCGGTTAGGTCGAGGCGTCGGATCACGGCTGCGTCGGCTTGGTCCGGTGCTGCTATGTCGCGTCGGCGGCGAGGCTTTGTCGTAAAGACTCTGCTCAGGCGGCGTCCTGCCACTACGTCGGGAAAGTTCGTGCGTCGTGGTCGTCGTCATCGGCAGCGGCGGCGGCGGCGGAGGAGGATCTTCGGCATTGCGTCGTGCAGCAACCGCACCTCCATCGGTTGCTGCCTTTAGTTTCCCGGGTAGGGGCTTGGGGATCGGCCCCGGTTAGGGCCGGTGTACTGGCGGCGACCCGGGGAGACGTAGCAGCCAGGCGAAGGTGAACGGGATGGTCGTCGTTGTTGCCACTGCGATCCGGCGATGTAGTCGGCGATGTCGCGAGGTCGCTCACCTGGGCGCGGACGCGGCGCGTTCACATCGAAGCCACGCAGTCCTATCTCACGGTACTGGCAGTAGCGGTAGGTGTGCCCGGCTTCACCGCAGTGGTAGCATAGTGGGCGGTGGTTCGGGGTGCGCCAAACGTCAGTTTTCCTCGGCGAGCGCTGGATTACTGGCGAGCGGGAAGGCGTCGGGGGTGGCGGCGGTGGCTGGCGACGAAACTGCGGAGACGTTGGGTCCTGGTGTTGGCGAGGAGCGGCGACAGGTCGTCGTGCAGTAGCGGCGTAGGTCATCGCCTCCGGTTGGGGCTGTGGCCGTTCAGGAACGCTCAGTGAGCGCTGTAGTTCCTCGCGGACTACGTCTTCGAGAGAGGCGACTTGGGGCTGAGACGATGGCAACATGCGGCGCAGTTCTTCACGAACAATAGCACGTATGGTCTCGCGCAGGTCGTCGGGGCAGAGTCCTCGGACTTCTGCGACGTCTGGCGACATGCGCCGATCGTATTGGCTGGTCCGCATTTCAAGAGTCTTCTCGATGGTGGTAGCCTCGGAGAGGAACTCTTGTACCGTCTTTGGCGGGGTTCTGATCAGTCCGGCGAAGAGCTCCTGCTTCACTCCTCGCATAAGCAGGCGAACCTTCTTGTCCTCAGACATGTCGGCGTCGGCGTGGCGGAAAAGTCGCGTCATCTCCTCCGTAAAGATCGTTACGTTTTCGTTGGGGAGCTGCACCCGAGTTTCAAGCAGTGCTGCGGCTCTTTCCTTTCGCACGACGCTTGCAAAGGTGCGCAGGAAAGCAACGCGGAAGTCGTCCCAGGTTCGAAGCGTTGACTCGCGGTTCTCGAACCAAGTCCTTGCGGCGTCTTCCAGGTAAAAATACACATGACGCAGCTTGTCGTCCGGGTCCCACTTATTGAGGGCTGCGACGCGGTCGTAAATGTCAAGCCAGCTTTCCGGGTCTTCGTAGGTCGATCCGCGGAAGGTAGGCGGCTCTTTGGGCTGGTTGACGACCACGGTTGCCGAAGACCTTGCTTCCGTCATCGTGGATGCCGGCTTCGTAGCAGCCTTTGTTTTCTTGTCCTTGTCGGGGAGCGGCAGGTATTCGGGCGGTAGTCCTTGTTGTCTTCGGCTCACTCGAACGACCGGGTCGGCGTCGTCCTCTTGGCGGCTTGGGCTTGGCTCACGGCTGGACGGGGGCGTACGGTACATGGACCGAGAAACACCTCCACCAGATGTCACGAGGTTGTGATACACGCAGCACTTGAGAGGAAGCACGCAGGAGTCAGGGCGGTGTCAGGCGAACTGTTTATTGGGCGAACTTGTGCCCAGCAAAACGGGGCCAAACACAACTCATAGCAACAGCGGCGTGAACAGTCGTCGGCCGACGGAAAAAAAGAAAAAGACCCCCAGTGGCGCACTGCGCCGGCTTTTTATACACGCGTCGTAACGCGTTCCAGAGTGGCATACAAGATAAACGCGGCCTGCGTTGCGCTCAACAGAAAGTGATAGCGTCTTCCTTCGTAAACCAAAAGAACTGCACGTGTCAGTTTTTTTATACACGCGTCGTAACGCGTTCCAGAGTGGCATACAAGATAAACGCGGCCTGCGTTGCGCTTAACAGAAAATGATAGCGTCTTCCTTCGTAAACCAAAAGAACCGCACGTGTCAATATTGAAGGCTCCATAACTGCAAGCGAACGCAGAAACATTGTTCGTGCACAGCGCCGGTCTGTCCAAAGGAGTCAGAACAGTCAGGCACCGGTAGTCCTTCGCGAACGTAAGCCAAAATGTTTTTGCCAGAAAGTGAAATCTAGGCATGGTGCACACGGAAGTGTTCCCTTTAACCGTGAACCCATCTATACACTACGATGAAAGTTTTCGCGTACATACCCGTAGGCTGCACAAATTACGGCAAGCTCACACAGCTTCACTCCTAAAAGCTACAGCAGACCTATCTTCAATGTCCCCAAATTTATTCACACAATTCAGTCTTTTCTGCCGATAGAGCGATTGATTGCTTCGTTTGAGGTACCACGTTATTACGTCATTAGAGGTGGCAGAAGGTTACTTTTTGGGCCTCCCGACAACGGCTGTCGAAATCAATGACTAATATAGTTTTCTATGCGATTTGTTATTTGGGGCACATAAGACAACTCACTCGTGGTGCCTTTGCTCTGTCACAAAAGTTCGTTAGTCCTTTCGTCCAGAAAGCGGAAAATCTGATTGCCCGTCCGGGGAGTTTTCAAATTGGCGAGAACGCTGCGGCAGATTTATGCGGGCGTAAATTATCATGCTTGCGAGGCATCTACAGGAGCTCAGCACACTGCGTTCGCTGCACTTACACTGTAACAAACGGTTGTGAACGCTGCCTCCCGGTGCTATTTTTTGCCTCAAGCGCCGTAGGTAGATCTGACCATGACAGTTAAGAGGTCAGAGGCTACAGCACAAATAGCACAAGCACACGGGCACGTTCACTCTCATATTAAAAAATTACGATGTGTCTTAAAACAAATTTTTAGGAAAACTGATTTGTTTAGATTAACGGTCAACATCAATAGCAAACATGATAGCCCCATGGTCTGAATTAAACACTAAACTCTTTCCTCTGCATGCTGCAGTGAAATTTCGAAAACAAAAAATCGCAAACGTGCTACATGTAATAGGCATTTCATTTTATGACAATTGTCGTTATTATTAACCAGTTTCCTTGAAAGCACGAATCTTGTTTATAGGGGCGAAGCTCCTTGAGGTGATCGTCGCTTGTATGTATGTATGTATGTATGTATGTATGTATGTATGTATGTATGTATGTATGTATGTATGTATGTATGTATGTATGTATGTATGTATGTGTGTATGTATGTATGTATGTATGTATGTATGTATGTATGTATGTATGTATGTATGTATGTATGTATGTATGTATGTATGTATGTATGTATGTATGTATGTGTGTATGTAGTACGTAGCCACCGGTGGCACATGCGAGATGAGAGATGGCGGTACTTGGAGTGTTCACTAGATGGGCGCACGGACGGATGGATGCACAGACTAGCCGACGGACGTACGGACCGGACAGATGGACGCACAAACAGACAGACAGACAGACAGACAGACAGACAGACAGACAGACAGACAGACAGACAGACAGACAGACAGACAGACAGATGGATGGACTGACTCGCGGACGGAGGCATGGACAGACGAATGGTTGCATGGATGGACGCACGGATGTTCAAGCAGATGGACGAAAGCAAGAACAAACGGACGGACGGAAGCACGGACGGATGGAGGGACGCTTCGCCCCACTCATCGTCATTCCCTTCGTGGATATGCTGTGATTTTTTAGTTTCAGCAGACAATCGTGCCACGCGAAAACTTGATCGTTGCAATCACTGCGAGGCACTTAACACAGAATTCCTAAAGGAATGATGA
This sequence comes from Rhipicephalus microplus, assembly GCF_043290135.1. Lineage (NCBI taxonomy): Eukaryota > Metazoa > Arthropoda > Arachnida > Ixodida > Ixodidae > Rhipicephalus > Rhipicephalus microplus. Next base: position 868,000 of record NW_027464623.1, read on the forward strand.
TCGGTGTGACAATTTAGTGAACATTTATGCAATGTGTTAACACTTCAATTGCGACAATACTTCTTTTTTGTGAAATTTTCTGTTGTTTCAACACATTTTCTTTAGAAGAACATGTACTGAGTGCATCAGTGTTGTACCACTTGCCTTTGAGGGGCTTCTATGAGCCTCTGAGCTGAAGAGGTTTTCGTTGCATTCTACTTTGCGTTGAGAACTATTGCACATGCGCAAATGAGGAATAGCAGCCGGAACCGCTCATCAGCGCGAGCGTCTCTTTGCATGCATTTATTTGCAAAACGAGCGCAAGAAAAGGTTGTCAATAGCATGGCGTAGAGTTCAAAGAGATTGTTCACTGTGAAGCTATTATGAGATCACAACTCGGGTCACGCGTAGTTGTCCGCCACCACTACCACCGGTGTCCATAACCACACCACGCGAAATTAGAAAAGAAAGAAACCTAGCACCAATGACGCAGTGGGGCTGGACCCGGGTCCACTGGGTGCCAGCCCAGTATTCTACAACTGAGCCATGCAGGTGCTTGGGGCTTGTTGGCAAACTTGCCTTAGGCAGGCTTGATGTCGGGAAAGATATCGCGTAATACGACTCGTAAAGCTTTTTAAAACAGTGAAAGAAAACCCAGTCGTCGCGCAATGAGAATACCGTAACGAGTGGGCCGTGCAATTCTCCAACCCATTACAAAAGCTTGTTTTGTTCAGCTATTAACTGTGGCGCATACCCACTTCAGCCATTCATTATTGTTGTCAGCGGCTGCATGAACGATTGGCGCAAAATTTCTTGAAAGTGTTTAGTGGATACAAAACTTCTCAGAAGAATGACAAAAAATAGCGCAGCGAATGCCGGCCTACTACCCAAAAATTTTTATTATTAATGCCTTAGTGGGTATAAAGCAAGTGTGCTTGCTGTAGTTGCCCAATGAGTGTTTTGAAAGACTCGGAAAGGCCGCTCTTCTAGCTTTCGCTGTGACTGCGCTGCGCCTTCCGCGCAGGACTGTCGTTCTTTTCTTTTTGTTTTGTTTTTTTGACATAGGAACGAATCCTATTACTGTGAAAAAAACGAAAGAAAAAATATTGTCCTTGTTTGACAGTCCCAGTGAAAATGGGTAGAACGGTCTTTTTACAACCTTCTTTAGGACATTCTTGGGGACACTACTTCAGGTAGACTTGCATGGCACCCACTAAATCATAAATCATCACAACTTTTGACAAGTAGCGAAGCAGGCACTACGCCATTATTTCATCTTCGGAGACGCGGGGTACCCGCTACACACCTCTAAGATATTACGTGCGCTTTGTTGATGCTGTGGCTGATGAGTATGAAGAATTGTGGCCGAGTCTTTCGTAGTGGTGTGGGAAGCGCTCAACAGCCCGCTCTTTATGCTATTCACATTTTGTGAAGCCTCGTTGTTATTTCACTCTTTCAAAACAGTCTATTACACGCCTTAACTAGACGTTTACCATGACATGAAGCCTGCAGAGGGTCTGTTTGCAGAGATTTTCCAACATTTTTCTCACAAATGAATTTACAGTGAGAGGACGTTTATGAACGGCTACAGTTGCAGCCAAACTGGTCTTCGAAATGCAGTGATCCGAATATCTAAACTTTCGGAGTACATTATCGGGTGCCTAGTACCGCTTATCTCATGTCACTCTGGCGAGAACGCTATTGTCAGGAGAGCAAACAACAATGGACAGATGCTTACCATAGAGAGAAGGAGTACGTGGTGGCGAATGCATTAGAGAACTCCGCTGGTGCTAGGCCTCGTTGCTTCCAAGAAGGACATTAATAGACTAAGCTAGAAAGTACAATGCTATTACGTTGGTGCTTACTTTTCAAGTGGAGATAAGGTACGCCTTAGAAGCAATAGGATACATGCCTTACCTCATTGTTTCGTCATTAGGTGTAAATTATCAAGTGTCTTATCTGCTATTTATTCGGTTATTACGTTAGAGCCAATGGCTGAAATTGTCATTGTCACCCTAATGAAGTCGTTGGCTTCTTGGTACTGTGGACTTCACTCAACAGAGCGAAAGAATGGGTATACCAACATCATACTTTTAACTTTTTTTCTAGCCCCGATGCGGTGTTATAGTAGCTAAGGTGCTCTGCTGCTGACTCGCAGGTCGTGGGATCAAATCTAGGCTGCAGCGACTGCATTTTCGATGGAGGCGAAAATGTGGTAGGCCCGTGGGCGCAAAATTGGGTGCACGTTAAAGAACCCCTGGAGGTCGAAATATCCGGAACCCTTCAGTTCAGCGTCTCTCATAATCATATGGTGGTTTCGGCACGTTAAACCCCACATATCAATCAATTATATTCCTTCAACCCGTGCGCTATGGTTTGTGTTGAATTAGCAATAACTGCGTAGAGCATCGCCAAGACGTAGCTAGGGAGCTTTTTTTCTAGTTACCTTCTATCACCGTGAAAGTTTTTTTTTGTTTGTTTGTCTTTAGTGAAAATAAAATTCATTTTAATAATTGAGTGAACGATCGAATAAATAATACAATTATGGTCAAGGCATCAGGTTGGTAAGTTTTCGTACATTGTGAAATGGCAAAACAATAATGGTTGTTAGCTCTGCTGGTATAAATTTTATTATTATTGTCAAAGTGCTCAATCAATTGGTCTGTTTGTGCACCCTGTTTTCGGGACTCTATGCATTTGGCGGCATACAAATATGTACTTACCGCTATGACGTGCACGGAGAAATCCCAAATGTGCTGAACCGAGAAACACTGGCAATAGCGCCGGCGAGAAGCAATCCTGATTCCATCGCACCCGGTGACAAGAAAATGAGTAGCTAGAGTGCAGCCTGGCCAAGTTCCCTACATTTTTCTTTTTCTATCACGTACTTCTAAGTTCTCGTTTACTAGTTGACTTTTTGAAGCTGTAAGTTACTACAACTGGAGTTGAACCAGACAACCCAACTACGTTACGCCAACCATCTTTTCATTCATTTTGTAAAACCCGTCTTCAAGTTGGTATGTCTCTCCTTCGTGCACACCTTTCACAAATTGCCGTTGTAAGAAGGCTACGCAAACGAAAAGCCATTTGCAACTTCAACAAACCTCACCCATACAACAAAAAAGCTCTTACCCTCAGCTTTTGACGAATGAAAGCGGAAGTGTTTTCTATTCAAACATAGCCTAGTTTTTCCGGTTTGAAAGTATACATTTCGAGGATACTATTCCAATATTTCTCAAGAACTTTCATTTCACAGATATTCCTAGTTCTTTCTCTTTTGACGCACGATACATTTTGGTTGACATGATACCCTCTTGTCTATGTTTCAGAAATGTATTGCTGTTTTGCAGTTTGGAATGTATGCAAGTAGTCCCATACTCGACCTCGATTCTACAAGCTTGCAACGCGTTCAAAACGCTGAAAAGCTCTCGTGGGTGGCAATCCAAATAGCTTATCTCTCTCTCTCTTTCTCTTCGTAGTGTGCCTACAACTCGGCCGCACATATCCGCAAGTTTTGCAACACAGAAACGAGCAGCCTTAGAGAACCGGTATTGCAAATATTTTTCCTTGTAGAGCCCGACATCTAAACTTCGCTGAGTGTGCACAGCTGGCTGTATACAAGTGCTCAGTCTCTCAGTGGTTTTGTACACGATGGTACTTGTTTGTTTCTTTTGTCGACGCACGCTACCGATTCTGGCTTTGCGAGGCGCCAGTAGAAGTAACAGTGGCGGACAGGAAAGCCGAAAAAAATCTCGAATGTTGGCCTCTCTTCCCGACAATGCTGACGAAAACGAATCGAAAGCCTTTTTTTTCTTTTTGTGGGAGTGAAGCTTTCGCTGTTTTATAGTGATAACAGCGCAACGTAGGAGAAAGGAAAGGAAGACACACAGACGACCGCTGAACTTACAACTGAAGTTTGTCTCCAAAACGAGGACGAATACAAAGAAAAACGACACGCGCACAAAAGATTGCTGATCAATATTTCCATATATATATATATATACACACATATATATATATATATATATATATATATATATATATATATATATATATATGCCACAAGGAAGTAGTGGTATTGGGGCAATATGAATCTGGCAACGTCTCTTTGGGCGGTCACGCGCGGGACAAATAGTCCACTTCTTTTTCCGTCAAGAAAATGGACGAGAAGATCACGCCGTTATTGCCAAGTCGCCCAACTTCTGCTCCCTCAAACATTTAACGCCTTAATCGGGAACCACACTACTCCACCACTCGGCACCTTTCGAATTGGGGTTCGCATTCAAGAGTGCCACATGTGCTGCTACACAGCATGTGCAGAGGGTGTGATCTACAATGTCCCGCTGACATGCGGAAAGCAGTACGTCGGTCAGACAACCCAATGTGTGAACGACCGATTGTGCGAACACAGAAGTAATGTTCAGAGAATAGACAGCGGGCTATTAGCCCTTCAATGCAGCACGTGTGGTCCTCCTGAATGAGTCGGTCAGTCAACTAACTTCATTTGTGTTCTAAGGTACTACAGAGTCCTAGTTGCGAGCCGCGCGCACGTTGGGGCGGGAAGACAATGGACCTACGCACGTCCGCGGACCTTTTGAACTGTCCTTACTTGCTCATGGAGATTGCCACTGTCGAGGGCTTTCTCCTTGTACTTTTGAGGTCTGAGGTTTACTTCTTTTTCCTGTACATAGGAAAAACACAAAGCAAAAGCAGAAGGCTGCAAAGCCTGACGGAGCCTATGCTCCGAAATTGAGTATGGTACACAACTTAGACGCAGATAAAAACAACTTTTTACACAAAGACTACCAAGCAAATCATAATCAGCAAATCATAATTTGACACATAAACATTACAATGTGAAAAGAACAGAACAAAATGCATAACAAAAAATAAAATACCACTAAAGAAAAACATCATTATTGCAAAATGTAAAATAGGTGAGATAAAAAACCCATTCGCCGCATATACATTTGAAAAGCAAACAACAGCATTGAAACTATACACTTACCAATTGGTACACATAAAGTAATAACTAATCAAAATATTATAATAAACATATTCAATGCATTTATGAAGAATTTCCTTGAATTTACTTTTGCATTTTTTTATTTAGGTCAACAGCATTTTCAAGTTTGTTTACGAGACTGGGTATTTGATAGTATGTTGCTGACCATAGGTGGTCCTAGTTCTCGGTGCTTTTATGCCAGGTGTACGGAGACAGTACTCAACACATCGAGAAGAATGAAACATGAGGTATAGTTTGTTATTTTTTTATGTACAGAAGTAACTTGCAGTAATATATTTGGTTTGCTTGTAATAAGAAATATTTGAAAAATAACGGAGGTGTGCTAAATTTTGTGTGTGACCGTAGTAACCTTCGATTAGTAGTAGTACTTTTTTGTACCGTGAGTAACGTTTCTTAGTTCTGTGCTGTTGTTGTTCCCCAACACAAGACACAATAACTTAGCCTGGAGTAGAACATTAAAGGTGGCATTCTGTAACGCCCAACATTGCCATAGCCTGTGAGCTAACGATCAATGCTCTTCATGGCACGCAGGGCAGTGTGGATTGATGTCCACAGCGAAAGGACTAAACCTTCCTCCAAACGGAAAAGATCTTGTTTGTAAGACTCTCCGCGTGGGTGATTGAGGTACAGTCAGCTTTAGATGCGTGAAAGGGTATTGCCAGCACTTAAGCATATAGTGTTTCACTATTTCGTGAACAGAGAGTAATGGGTCGGAGTTATGCTCATAACCCTAATCGTCTAGCGTATCGCGACCATCGCGGAATATCAGACCTCGCGCTTAGTCATGAACATAATTATCCATGAGAATACCACGTGAATGGCCGCATTATCAGCCCGTCGGCCCAACGTCAACGCAATACAGGGTACATTCTGCCCAATCGTAACCTGACACCTTGATTGTAAATTCCACAATATCAACTTTTGCACAAGTAATCACGTAGTAAGCTGCTATTAAATGCGAAGCATTTTTTTTTGCACTTTCAGTCTATCTATCTATCTATCTATCTATCTATCTATCTATCTATCTATCTATCTATCTATCTATCTATCTATCTATCTATCTATCTATCTATCTATCTATCTATCTATCTATCTATCTATCTATCTATCTATCTATCTATCTATCTATCCGCTTGCTTCTGGATATTGCCATGATCACCCGCTTAACTTGTGGAAACCAAAACCAAACTTGGTAGGAGGGGGTAAGATGTGTGATGAAACATCACATCATATTCACTGAGTCCGTCTGCCCGTCTGTCCATCTGCCTGTTTGTCTGTTTCTCTGCTACTATCACACTGGAGCACGCATTCGATGGACGGTTGTCTTGCCCCACTAATCATCATTTACTTCATGGATATACTGTGAATTTCTTATAACAGCGCCATCTATACTCTTTTTGCGTCAGCTATACGAAAACCACTGACGTCATCTAGTGATAATATTTTCAAGGGCATATACGCACAATGTCATTAAATAAGTGATTCAAAAACTAGAAGTGGCTACATACTACTACTACTACTACTACTACTACTACTACTACTACTACTACTACTACTACCACTGGTACTACTACTACAAATTAGAGAACGACAAACACCCTTAGTAGCTTCGCCCATAGAAATCGGGAGACCTTCAAGCTTTGTCTTCAAGATTTGAATGTGATAGCGTTATCCTGGTGTTTGTAAAGCATGCAAGATGCTTTCACTGCACTTCCAAGCAGAGGAGGTGATTTTCACCGACTCGCAATCAGGCTTTGTGGAAGAACACCCGCTTGCCACGTAAATGGTCTGGGTTCAATCTGCACTCCGACCTATAAGAGTTATTTATTATTTATTCTATTTGCATCATTTACAATTTTTCAGCCACTCGCAAGATGATTTTTCGCTGACAACCAACGGCCCCGACACCGGCGCCGGTGCGGGAATTTCTGGGGAGCGAGCTCTTTGAAGCTATCGCGTTAAGGTGAGTCGCTGGCCATCACATGAATATTGCAAGAATGTCGTTGACGTCATCATCTATTCCTTTGCGCCTGGCACTGTGGTACATATCCGTATACCACGAGGGGGTATGTGACGCAGGTATGCGGATATGTGGCGCACACTTCGCCACTTTATATCTAGCCAGAAACGGCAAGAGCAGACACTGGTAGTTTTGATGCGAGAGCATCAAAATCGGCTAACATAGGCAGCGTTGACTCAAAGAGTGCAAAGAATAATTATGGTGGTCTCTGTAGAAATTAAACCCAAGCAGAAATCAAACCCCAGGCAATCAAGTATTCTACCACAGATAAACGCCAGGCCTCAAAACTGGATATCAAGTAGAAGTTAACATCTGTGATTACAGTGCTGTAATTGTGATTGCAGTGCTGGTTATCTAATTTTATAGACACTACTCATGTACTCTAATGACCCATCCATCCCGTTGGGTTAACATCAATTGTAGTTCAGCACCATACACTGAAGTTGATTTATGCAGTACATTCCAGGGTTACCATCCTCGCGAGCACAAGCGCTACACATCGGCTTACGGCTTCCGGTGTTGCGAATACCTTTGTTATTGTCGGCATTGTGCCGCAACTGTAAACAAGTAGTTACATAAAACATATGCGACTGCTGAGCATCTTTTTGTGCGTAAAACATTCGTACATAACTTTAGCGTCATTTCGTAACATTTCGCTGAATAAAAGATTATTAGTGGTCATCTTTCATTCGCATGCTTCACATAACATCGATTCTCAGGGTAAGTTGGATCTGACAAATTTTCTCGCGTGCAATCTCGATATCAATGGTTCGCTGTTATTTTTCGAAATGATTTTCATAAACATGATATTGAATAATAAAAATTTGCGTGAACAGTGCTGTTAAACTCAAATGTACTAATTGTTCTGCGTGCAGCCAGTGCCAATCTTCGCAGAGACCACGTTGGCTCATAATGGTATGACTAACGCCACTACCTTGGTCTTGAACTCAGGCTATTCGAGCCCTACCGTAATCATCCAGCGCTTACCGGTGACACAAAAGGGCGATGTCAGTCGCCATGCAGGTCGACTGTCGCCTTTGAATAGCTGAGTATTGTACAGATATTGCATATTAAATAACTACGCTAGTAAAACATGAACGAGAGGCACCTAATGCAACGTTATTTTACCTTCCCCGAGTTACGGGGTGAACTTAAAGCCCTGTACATAAATCGAGATGCTTCTCAAAGGGAGTGCTGCCACAGGATGATGACAAAAATTGTTCCCAACTGGGCCGTTCAAACATCATCAAAACGACCAAGCTGACGGCCCCTGCATCGGGCGCACCTTTTCCCAAATTTTTTTCGCCCCTCATTAGTTCACACTTTCCACCGAGCCTCTACACTTGTACTATTAGCACACCTATTAGTAACTCATCCTTTCCACCAAGCCTCTTCCTCGTCCATGTTGGCGCTTAGGAACCCTGCCTCTCCTACCGAGTGCCACTTTCGCCACGCCTTGAGACCCGTTACCAGCACTACGCCACCAGACGGCGAGTCTTCGCCTAAAGACAGCTTGGCTGGTAAAGGATCTCTAAACCGACCCGTGGCCCCGCCGCGATGGTCTAATGGCTAAGGCATTCGGCTGCTGATCCCCCGGTCGTGGGATCGAATCCCGGCTGCAGCGGCCGCATTTTTGATGGAAGACAGAAATGCTATAGGTCCATGTGCTCACAATTGGGTGCACGTTAAGGAAGTCCAGGTGGTCGAAAATTATGGAGCCCTCAACTACGGCGTCTCTCATTATCATACGGTAAGTTTGAGACGGGAAACCCCCAATAAAATTAAAAAAGAAACCCGCGTTCAAAAACAACACTGTAGTTAGTTTCTCGCCTTTACTGTCCTTCCCATACAAGCGCTATATTCTCCTCGCAACCTATTTTTTCGTAAAACACGTGGAATGTCAACACTAAGCGTTTTGCAAGTCAGGATGTCGCTCTTTTTAACTACAGCCTGCTATCTCTGCTTGCGCAGTCCCAAACGCAAAACAAAAAACAAAACGAACCTAAATCAGCTTATCGTGCATTATACTTATGCGGTAGAAGGCAGAACGTGCTCGCGACTCCATGGCAAAGAAGAGTACGAAACGATTCGCAGCAGGCATCGCTCATGTAATGACCAATGGAGAACTTGGAATCACCTTGACGCACGTGAACAAATTGCCGATGTCACGAATTGTGCCGCGAGAACTGGAAACGCCGGAAGAGCGTACAATGCTCTACTTTTCATATATTCGGAGAGAACTGCTTTTGCAGCGGTGCAGTACAAGTTATGTCAATTAGGAATACCCTGTTCGTGCCGTTGGAGCACATCGACAAAGAACCCCGTTGCTTTATTCTCTCAGTTATATGTGCATTGCAGGTAGAGAAGGGAAGATGTTTTCGAAATGTTTCCGGCGGGATGCTTGACGCCTCCGTCGTCAGAGAACATGCCTGAAGGCGCAGAGTTTAGAACATGTTAACGTGATACGCTTGTCATAGAAAGTATTCATAGCCCTAATGCGAATTATAATATGGGATAAATATCAAGGACTACGTAGCGTTGGTTTTCGCAAATTTCGACCACCTGGGGTTTTTAATGCGTCATTTCAGGGCAAAGTACATCAGTAAATTCAAAATTTATTTCATTGCTGCGTGTTCTCTGGAAACACTTTGAAGGCATCTTGGCACCAATTGTTTTACTGCGACTGCGCTTGAAAATCTTGATATTATGTAGCTCCTGCATTTGCCTTCTACGTTTGTCTGTTTCACTTGACTATCGATAACCACCATCGTCATAAATTACGCACAAGAACAATTTTTGTCGTCATCGTCAGTGCAATCAGTCCCAGCCACGCCACTTCATGAATACGAAAGCGTGAAGAAAAAAATCACAACATATCCATGGAGCGAATGATCATGAGTGGGGCGAAGCTTCGAAAAGCTTTATAGGTAAACCATGAATCATCTACTGGCCACGTTTATCCGTCCATCCATCCGCCCATCCTTCCTACTGTCTGTCTGTCTGTCTGTCTGTCTGTCTGTCTGTCTGTCCATCCGTATGTCCGCTGGTTTGTATGTCCGTCCGTCCATCTGTCTGTCTGTCCATCTGTCTGACCGTACAGCCGTCCATCTAGTGAACACTCCAAGTATCACCGTCTGGCATCTTTTCATCATACATTCATCATATAGAAGTACCACCATGTAGCAGACATTCCAATAACTAAACGAGAGGTGGCTACTGCATACATCGAGGGCGCATGACCCACGGCTTGAGGAGCTTCGCCCCTAATAAGATGAACGACTTGGAGTATATCTAATGTACATCAGGAGAGTGGTACGTCACCCTGGTCAACAATTTTGAGTATTTCATGCTCAACTATGGAAGAGCACCGAGCCATCCCGTACCATCAGACATATGTGTGTTAAGAAAAAGTTGTTAACAATTTAGAGTACAAGGTACTCTACGAAAGGAGAGCATAAAGCCGTCCCAGGATTACACTTCATGCTTCCGTTGGAGATCAGGCATATAAATGCAGGATTCGGCAACAGAGTTTAAGAAGTCAAAGAAATGGTTGCTTTTAGCAAGCCTTTTTTTTTTCGTGCCATATAGGCTTGAAGAACCCTCAATGACACTCAACTTCGAAATATTTTTGAAAAAGAAATGTAAAACAAACATTGAAGTGAGTGTTCTGCTATTAACACGAATAAGCTACATATTATCCTGAGCAAACTTCTTTTAAACTAGACCTGAAGACAAACGAACACAACATTGCTACTCCCCAAGCATAATAATTCTCGAGAGATTCTCTAATTTCAAACAATATTGAAGACAAAAGAGACGTAACGGCGGCTGACAACGCCTTGCCGTGGTTGTAGGATTATTGGGAGGTGGGCATAGACAGAAGCGATTGCAGCTCCCACGCCTAGCCCAAATAGGACTAAAAAAACAACAGTCCAGCCAGGTCTTGATTCAGAACGATTCGTTCTCGTGTCTCGTGCATATCGAGGCACGCGGCTTTCTTCTTTTGGGGGCGAAACTCCACAAGCCGTGGGTTGTGCATGCGTGATGTACGTAGCAGTAGTTGTAGTAGTAGTAGTAGTCATAGTACTAGTAGGTATCCACCTAATATTTAGTGCTTGTAATGTCCGCTACATTGTGGTACTTCTATATGATGAAGATATGATGAAAAGATGCGATACAGTGGTACTTGGAGTCTTCACTAGACGGACGGATGGGCGGACGCACAGACGAACAGACGGACAAGTGAACATACGGACGGACGGACGGATGGACGGATGAATGGTTCGGTGGGTGGGTGGGCGGGTGGATGAATGTATGGATGAATGGATGGATGGATGGATGGATGGATAGATGGATGGATGGATATGGATGGATATGGATGGATGGTTGGATGGATGGATGAATGGACGAATGGACGGACGGAATGACGGACGGACCAATGGATAGACAGACAGACAGATGCAGAAACGCACGAATGGACGGACGCAGGGATGGACGCGCGGACGGACGGATGGACGGATGGAAGCGCGGACAGACTGACGAACGCTTCGCCCCACTCACCATCATTCACTCCGTGGATATGCTGTGATTTTTTGCCGTGGATAGTCCGTGAATACCTGGCCAAGACTGGCGATGCGCTCAAATATTACTCTCATGATTTATAGTGAAAGAGAATATATTCTCCAATAGCACGAATCACCTGGTGGCAGCCGTGCTGAATGGTCGTGTCGTCCACGATCTACAAGGCAAGCGTAGCTCTCGCTGATTGGCCCACCGTCCATGGTCTCTTGAGGTCATCTAGCTCTCGCCGAGCGCTGCCCCATCCTCGGACTCCTTCGGCCGTGTTCTCCATCTTTCTAACCTCAACTCCTTTGTGTCGCTCTTGTGCGGCGAGTGACATTTCTTATTTATGTTTCTTCTCTCCTTTTATCCCCTTCTACCATCTTCTACCTGGTTGATTGATATGTGGGGTTTATCGTACCAAAAACCCTCATATGTTTATGAGGGACGCCGCAATGAAGGACTCCGGAAATTTCCACCACCTGGGGTTTTATAACGTGCACCAAATCTGAGCACACGGGCCTCCAGCACTTTCGCCTCCATCGAAAATGCAGCCGCTGCAAGTCATTGCGAAATGTCGCCAATTAGGCAGACAGAAATTAGGCGCCTTTTTCTTTCTTTCTGAATGACGCATTCAAACCAATGGCACGTGAGTTCCGACTTCACTAGTAAACCATGTGCCTGCGCTGATACGTTTCATTTTTTAATAGGCGTACACTACCTGCAATTGAGCTATTCGCTTAAAGAAGGCACTAATCCTGCTGCACCCTCCGCAATGCATTGGTTTGCGACGCTTTCATTCTAACGCTGAAAAAAAAACTTGATAAAAGTAATCATGTCTCAACGCGATGGCAGTAAAGGCCTTGTTTCGCAGAACTTCCGGAACTAGTGAGGAAGTCGGTGTTGACGTTATCGGTTGTTAGCGAAAAACATAATCTTCTCCATGACCAAAAATTTAAGTAACATGCACATCAACTTAAGAAAACAAATTTCCGGTCCGAGTGACGATCAAACTACAGCAAAAGGCTGCGCTGCAAAATTGAGGATGAAAAACAGTATGCAGTATGTTCTAATTAGCACCCACACAAGCTTTCCTGACGATTGAACCCAGACCAACTGTGGGGCAAACAGATGTTTACCTGAAAGCCACAATATTTCCTGAAACTGTTGTGGACAAAAACGCTATATGATTAGTATGTAGTGGATGAAATCTCCTTAACACATCGCCAAAGAAACAAATAAGTGATCCCGCCGGCTCCTAGAATATCAAATCATCCAGCCAATGCATGCTGCAATGAACAGTACAACAAGGAAGGAAGGAAAATAGGAGGAAGAGAATGTCAGGGAGGTTAACCAGTCTATAGGCAGTTGGTTTGCTATCCTGCGCATGAGAGAAGAATGGAGGAGATGAAAGGTAGAGAAGAGAGAGGAAATAGAGGTAAACACAGCACATTAGGCAGCACGCCACTATGTCTGCTATCTGCACACGCTCATTGCATCATCTACTAGCTTCATAAGTGATGACGACTTCTAGTCTAGCTGCGTGAGCAAGGAACCTGTACGCGGTTCCTAATCGTCAAATAATCATCGCTGCAAAGGCCGGAATTATAGGCACTAAAAAACGGCTTTCAGGCGCCAAAAATAGGTGGGCGAAACAATGTTCTAGACTCCCAAAGTCTTAAAACTTGGCACAATAAATTTTGTCAAAATTCGCACTTTTGAAGAAACACGTTTGAGATCTGTGTCTACGACAAGAAAGCAAACAAAACTGCTTCAGTTTATTATAGTAAAAAGGCGCTATGGATTAGCACAGCCATGCATTTCTTCCTGGAGGGTTCACAGAATACAGTCCAACGTCGTGAGCTAAGAGTCCCCCGCCACACAAACTTGCTTCAGAGTATCTTTCTTTTTGTCATAGCTGAGAATGATTAAACACAGCCAGAGCACAATAGCCAAAAGGATATCTTTGTCCCGTATTACCTTGGTCTAACCGAACAGGCTCAATTATTCATCTGTCTGTGAACACCCTAAAGGACCCTTACAGAGATTTGAATATTTCGAGAATAGAAGAGTAATGCATTCACTGAGTGCTCACGGTCTGTTCTGCGAAGATTTGCACTGCTACGCGCGCCATAAAGAAGTGAAAGGCCAGACTCAACACCACTAGACCTTCGATTCGCGGGCGTGCGCCTTAACATGCTGGAGTTGATGAAATGGCCCTGCGTACGTCTAAGTAGTACACGACAGTGAGAAAACTATTCCAAACAACGCGTGTAATTTGTGCAATCTGTTGTCTGAATAGAAGTTTGAAAGTTGACATAAATATTGAAACATACTGACGGAATATATGCGCGTTATTTTTTTTTAATTCGTATGGAGCGAGATGCGAGACTAACCGCCGTATTCACAAACGCTCCTTCACTCAAGGGCTCTCCTCGACTCGAAAAACTTGATTGGAGCGCCCTCTCTTGGCGAACCAAGGCATTGCAAATTGGCAATATTCTGCAGCGATTCTTGAGAAGCGCAGCGTCAATTTCAGTCAAGCAGCGGCGCAGTGCTCAACTCAGTCAAGTCAAGGATGGAATTCGAGTCGAGGAGCGTTTCTGAATACGGGGGTAAGCTTCCGAAATTGTGCTTGTGTTGGTGTTCTCACCGCTCTCAAATAGTGCCGGTGCCAGCATTCACAACGCTAGGCTTGTTTTTGGTGCATCGTCCCTTAGAGGAGTTGCAGCGGTGCGATGCTGTGTATCGTGGTAAGGATACGTGATCCAAGCCAGCCTCTCCAAACGTGCATGCATAGGGGAATCCATTCCACAGGAACAGGCAGTACAATATAGGGAACATCGAAACGACAGAACACCGTTTGTGTGCACGTCCTTGCACGGGCGTGTCATGTGAATGTACCTTGCGCGCACACGACATGCTGATGCGTCCGCGTCGTATGGTCCTTTAGCTACCAGTTGCTCCGATACGAGATAGGGCAGAAAAGGACTGGGACTTGCGAAGTCTACGCTGACTGAATGGCGAAGGTATCAAGCTCACCTTCTGACATCATGCTTTGGCATCTTCTAATGAACCAATTAGAAAATTCTAGTGATACAAAGCTTTTCATTGGGCACGCAACAACTTCCGCTGTCCAAGTAAAATTTCTGATGTGATCTAGGGAAATGCCAATTAAGGAGTAAATGACAAGTAAAACAAAACAACATGAATATTTTTTATCGACACATTACTTTTCCCTGATAACACTCAACGGTTTCGCATTCGTTCTTCATTGTCCTGCCACTGCACAGAAAAAGCTCCTGCTCCCTACGCAAGCAAGCAGACGCCGGAGAAATGCCAAGTAGGGACGCGACGCCGTTGAATACATGGGCACAGTCTGATCAACCTTCCTATTGGCTAAAACGCCTTGCAGCCTTGACAGTGCGCCTAATGCTTGAGTATAGGTTGCACCTCACAGTGCTCCTAAAGTTCAATATTGCCGGGTAACATGAATACCGGACTTCAGAGGTACTTGAAAGCAAAATTTGTGGTTAAATAGCGTTTATTTAGGCACCGGTATTGAGAACAGGCATATATAAACACTTATAGGAATTCAGGCGCCAACGGCCCAAATAGACCTTAATAGGCACCATAAAACAGCCATAAAAGCTGTTATTACCCTCTGATTTCTGCTCATATCTCAAAATGGCATAATAGAAACGCAAAAAACAAAATAGGAATTTGCCTATAATCCGGTCTCTAATCATCAGACTGGCTCAGTGACCGTCATTAATCTCCTTCAATACCTGGCCATACAAACTTTCATCACAATCCTGACTACACTGCATCATATACCACGTGGCGGAATCATAGAATTGCGCCATCCGTCAAAAGGTATGAATTGAGCAACGAGTGGATGTTTTAAGGGCGCACTCATATTAAAACGCTATGCATATTGAATCATAATTAGCAGCAGAACCATCAACAATCAGAACAGCTGCGTAGCTTCACGTGTTGCTCTACGTGGGTGCAGTCGACCCTTCGCCGATTCACAAAAGGAATAATTATGGCATAGTGGGCCATGAAGGATACTTCGACACGGCCAGTGTTACGCGTACAGTCGTTCGTTTTTTTTATATAGCACGGTTGAGGCATGCACCAAAAAGCCAAGCAGGTTAGCAGTTCAGAATGCGAGATGCAAGAGGCCCGGTTTCAATATCGCGATCTGCTCTTGAAGGTAAAGCTGTTCCGTTCTCCATTTTTTAAATCTCAAGTCGATCACACATTGTCCTTTCAGGGTTGTGTCATTCAAATAGTCTGTCTAGAAGTTTCACTGCTTTATTCTATGAATTCTGGAAATGCGCTCAGTTTACGCCTGATACAGGGTTCACCAAAATCTTGATTGTTGTGAAATCGCTCTACAGTTAAAGAGGAAACAAGGCCTGAGGCTTCGTTATACACCTGTTAAACTTTTACTTGCTAACGAGGATTCTGGGTAAAGTCGTGGAACTTAAAAATATAAAAAAGAAGGTTACTGAAACTGAAATAAAAAGAAGCGCTCAGCACACCAGTTTTATCAGCACTGGAAATTCTACGTTCACGTGTCACAGCTTGGCCGGCCGTAGCGGCGACATTAGAGTGAGTGAGTAAAAACTTTATTGACAATGCCCGGTGGTATTTAGCGGGGTGGGACTACAAGCAACCCAGCCTAGGTGATGGCCCTGAGTCCTTGTACACCGACGGCTTCCTGGGCGTGCCCGACTACCCACAATTGCTCAGTGAGGTCGCAGCTGAGCAGAGCCGCCTCCAGTCGCACCTCGCAGTTCCAGACTGCCATGTCTAACTGCTTAGTAGGGGACTGCTACACGCTACCGGTACACTGACACAACGTGTGCTGCAGCGTTACACTTGCTCCACACGCCTCACAGTCGTCAGATGTATAAATGTCTGGGTACGACATGTGTATATAAGATCACTGGGTTCGGGTACGTGTGAGTCTGTCACTGTCTCCTGGTGATCTTCTGTCTTTAGGGGCGAAGATCCTTATAGCGGCCCCCGTTCATCCCTCGTAGTCGTAGTAGTAGTGTGTAACCAGTCTTACATTTTGACCTCCAAGGTGGTGCCGGTGGGAGATTTCTTCTGTGCGTTGTTGAACAATAAAAAATTCGCAGCTTGCGAGTTAACTAAAAGCCCAATTCTCCTGTTTCTCATTCCACCTTAGCAGCCATTGACATGTACATTGAGCACTATCTGACAAGGAAGGGTTGCTATGTTATACTCGCTGGGCGTAACCTCTTTGCTTTAAGAAAGGTTTAGCGAGCGTTGGGCTGCAGTGCCATGAATACAGGGAACTAGTATATACCATGAGCTTGAGGTGGTTAAAGGTGGGAAGCAGACACGAAGCGCAAGCCGTAAGAAAGTGTGCGTGTGCCACCTCTCGTTTAGTCCTTGGAATGTCCGCTGGATGGCGGTGCTTCTATATGGGGAATATATGATGAAAAGATGCGAGATGATGTGACTTGGAGTGTTGAATAGGTGGACGAACGGACACACAGACAGATGTATGGACGGACGCACGGATGGCTGCACGGACGGATGGACGCAAGGATGGACGTAGAAGCGGATGCATGGACGATAGCAGGGACGGACGCACAGATGGACGTGTGGATGCACGAACAGACGCACGCATGGATGGGCGGACGGACGCACGGGCGGCCACACAGACACACGCATGGACGGACGGAAGCAAGAACAGATGGACGGACGGATGCTTCGCCCCACTCTTCATCGTTCACTCCGTGGATATACTGCCATTTTTGTTTAGTTTTTCAGTGGTTTGTGGATATTTGCATCTCTTGAGTCCGTAGTGTTGGCGGCCCGCATGCTTGAAACTTATTAAGCAGCAGGACCGGCGGTGAGCTTTGAGAAGCTATGGCCTCCACGTTGTCCTTCTCCTCGAATTTCAAAAAAGAAAATGCAACGGTATTTTTCTTGTGGCTCACGGCTCATTACAGCGTCCCGTTTACAGGCAAGCAGGCCGCCCACTCCACGGCTCTACATCTCATTCACCAAGCCGTGGCCAGTTTGCTGGCTGCCCCCACCTCTGAGAGTGTAGCTATGACAACATCATTAGCAACACAACAACAGCAATCGGAAAGGTCGTGGGGCGATCGCCTCACCACATTCAGTGCCATCATACGACATTACAGACTAAACACACGCAAGTTCCCACCACCACACAAAAAGTTAAACAAAGTCCTTGGAGCTTGCTTGGAGCTTGCTTGGAGCTTACTTGGAGCTTACTTCCAACAATCGCTTACGCAAGCCCGGTGATCGCCCACCTCTGTCATCAAAGTCGGAAGTGTGTCGGTGAAAGAGCTACACTGCGTCACATGCTTTCCGAATGTGCCGAGGGATTTATTGTCGCATGGCGCTGCTTACTTTGCGGCGTATGTTTGGCAGGGACGAACAACGAGATGAATCATTGCTGCTGCCACCACGCGAGGGCTGGTGCCGGCCGCCGCCGCCACCTCTGTGGTTGCTGCTATAGATCGACTGCGTTGGCGTCACTGCTGCTGGCAGGCACCGCTCGCCAGCGACAAGCGGGCTGACCAGCTTTCGGCTGTGCGTGAAGCCGAAGGTGGCGCCCGGGTCAAAGGACATCAACCGCCACCTGAGGCACCGCCATCATCATCGGTGGAGGGCGGGACAGGACAATAACTCCTCTTTCCCGCACTTGACCGTAATAGAACTGCCAGACTTTAAAAAAACTTCATTCACTTGTTCACTCGACATTGTCCCCATCTTTTCTTAGGACCCAGTCAAGTGTGTAACGACCTAATTGGCCTTTTTACTACCTTGGTTCCTTCAACGTGAGTCTGTGTTCACAAACTTGTCTGTAGTTCTACATTTTGCTCCCATGTCCCCCGTGCTAAAGCTGGGGTTGGGGTGCTTCGGCTGCTAATCCCAACGTCGCGATTGCAATTCCGGCCATGGCTGTCACATCCAGATGGAGGTGAAACGCTAAACACTCGTGTATTATGTGTTATCAGTGCAAATTGAGGAACATCATATGGTCGGAATCCTCGGAGCCCTCTATAACCTAAGCTTTAATAATGATATCGTAGTTTTGTGGCAGGAAACTTCAAATATGATTATATTGAAATTCACCTGCACCAGTGCCTATAGAACCTATGCCGCGTCCATAAGTTTAGCAGTGTGACATGTTACCAATTAGGTTCCCGAGGAATATCGCAAGGTTTTTTTTGTTACGCATGTTTGCATACGTTAAATGTGTCGTGACACAATTATTTCTAACTAGTAATTATAGTTGTGCTTGAGCGTCGAGCGCACAGCTCCATTAGTTATGCGAAAACCTTACTATATTTCGGCCTCTTAATAGGTGAACTTCACGCGAAGTTAGCTATACAATATACCACTACGTGCTTTCCAAACACGCCCAAACATCCGGTGCCGAGAGCCTCTGCATGAATGAATTAATGAAATGAGCTTTTAATGCCCCGAAATAGGGTTTCCGAGCTCATAGGCTTCGAGTCAACCTAGGTTGGAGGGTCCATCATTGCAGGAATACACCGAGTGCTATCACTTCCCTGGCCCTAGCGACGACTTCTCGTCGGTCTTCCAGGTCACGTGATCGTTCTTAAGCTCTCACTCATCACCGAGGATATTAATTGAACGCAAAAAGATTACGTAGAAAAGCTATTCACAAGGTTAAACATAAAATTCACAAGGTTCACGGGAGGTAAGGTTTTGCTTTAAAAGTAAATATAAGTAGCGCGAATACTGGATGCCACAAAAAAGCACATGTGAGCGCAGTTTGTCTAGTGAGCAAAACTTTTTGCGGCAAGAAAGTGTACCGGAAGTTAATGTAACAAAAGGCAGGACGAGGCTTGTTAACAGCAACTCGATCTCTTGCAAGTATCCCATTTTTTGACTATGTCAGTCACTTTGCTCAATATAAACTTTTAGTGAATATCCACAAATAACTTTTCCTGTGATTTACTCATTGTGTTGTCAATAGGCTTCATATCAGGCTCCTTTCATGGTCTAACGAAAGTGACATTATCTCGATGTCGGTAAAGAATATGTCAGCACCGTAGTAATGTAGCATAAATCACGAAAATTTCTCGACTTATGCAAAAGTGTGTTTGGTGTAATCTCCGGAACACGTATATGGAGTCCACCATCCCAAAACTACGCCTTAATTCTTCATCCGGGTGGTAACAAATAGTCAAGATTCAGGAGTGACCATCGTACGTCACTACGTTATTTCCCTGGCCCACAAGTAATTTGGGGCACTTCCCTTGGCGCATTGTATGCTCTGCTTCCCTTATGTCGACAGCAAAGAAAGGACAAAGAACGCAGGACTAAACAATAAATCATTTTTTTTCTAAAATTGAGTCGAAGTGACACGAGACTAAAACAGGCCCCTGCAAACGTGGTTGCCCTATGACGGAGACTGCTGGCAATAAATTTCTGGTTCCTACAAAAAAAAATCAAAGAGAGAGAACGCCCCAATCTAGTCTGCACAAAACATGCCGCTTCACTTCTCCGAAATTAACGTGGTCGTGTAGGCTGCTTAGCTGTCGCAGGAAAAATTGCCCGCCTTTTCACGTGTTTTTATGCGACTAATACGCTGGTGGCTCCCGGGTGCACAGACATTTCTTGACAGTCATAATGAGAGGAGAAAAAAGCAGTCACTATAGCTTATACGCTCCCTCAGCTCATTTTATTTATCGACGTTTTTTGCTGCTTCCTGAGTTCACGACTTAAGGTCCAGGACACCTTGGTAAAAAGCAGGAGGTTTTAAAAGTGTGGGCAGCTTGTACAAGTGGCACCATCCTTGAACCATCATTGGAGGTAGTGTTCGACGTAATTAGGTTTTGCTGGTAATGACAAGTCTTTGCTAGAGATGACATATGTAGTAGTATTATGCAAGGCTAGACTTGCCTGGGCATTTAACGTGACTAAATGTCACGCGATGTACATTTTGCTCACGTGATCAGCTATTACGGGATGTGGCGTGACCTGTCACATGCTTGGATCTTGAGCTATGTTAAACTTTTTTTTTAGTGAAGTGGATTACAGGAGTTTAGCTGCAGGATTTTACAATATGTTACAAGATTTTAGTTGTGTCACTTATAACGTTAACTCACGTGATTTTTCCTTGTGGTGAGTATTGTTATGGTATTTTCACTTACGGGACTAATGTTAGGTGACGGTGAGTGATTTTAGTCGCGCGTCTAAGTGGTACGCGGTTTTCAGGGGCGAAGCTCCTTCAGGCGCAAGTCATGTGTCTCATTATGTAGTAGCGAACTCAAGTTCTAGTCTTTGAAGTATACGGTGGATCGCGATACTTTTATATAATTATTATAGGATGAAAAGATGCGAGATGGTAGTACTTGGAGTGTTCAATAGATGGACGTAGAGATAGACGCAGAGACAGATGGACATGCGGACAGACAGACAGACAGACGGACAGGCAGACAGACAGACAGACAGACAGACAGACAGACAGACAGACAGACAGACAGACGGACAGACAGACAGACAGACAGACAGACAGACAGACAGACAGACAGACAGGCAGACAGACAGACAGACGGACGGACGGACGGACGGACAGACAGACAGACAGACGGACGGACGGACGGACGGAAGGACGGACGGACGGACGGACGGACAGACAGACAGACGGACAGACAGACAGACAGACAGACAGACAGACAGACAGATGAACGGAGAGACGGACGAAAGGACAGACAGACAGAGAGACAGATAGATGAAAGCACAGACACACAGACGTACGGACGGACGCGGCCAGCGGATGGTTCACGGTTTGCCGATAAAACGCTTCGAAGCTTCACCCCACTCATCATCATTGCCTACTTGGATATGCTGTGATTTTTTACGGGCGAAGCTCTTTAAAGTGTGGGTCGGTCGTCATTTGTATGTATGCATGTTTGTAGTAACCACCTCACAGCATATCCACGGACTGAATAATGATGAGTGGGCCGAAGCTTCGGAGGGTTTTATCGGCAAACTGAGAATCACCCGCTGGCCGCGACCGTCCGTCGTCTGTCTGGCCGTCTGTCTGAAGCACGGATGAACAGATGCACGGGTGGGCACACGGACGGACGCACGTATGGATGGACAGACTCACACATGGATATAGACGCATGGTAAGGAGGAGGAGAAATAAACATTTATTGAAATGGCACACTAAGGTTTCCGAAGGGTGGAGCCCTTGCTCTGGCCCGAGCGGCTCGCTCGGCCTGGTGCAAGGTTGCCCACTGGCTTCCCAGGTCCTGCCCGGTGAGTCGCACCTCCCAGGACCTTTTAAATTCGTTTCGTGTGATGAGGGGTGAGTTGTCCTCTGCTGGTCTTTGTTGGCAAGTCCAAGTGATGGGCTGGAGTTCAGTAGGGTTGAGAGCTGGGCTAGTTGGTGAGACATCATTTAACCATATGGTGTAGTAGCGCAAATTCACGGGCTGGAGTGTTTGTATGACAGCGCACCAAGGGCAGCAGTCAGCAAATTGGGATGGCCCGATTTCGCTAAGTGTGTGTATGTTGGAATATGTGTTCGTCTGTATTCGTCTCCAATCCCTGGATTGCCAGTGGGTGAGTTTACGGTGGGGTGGCGCCATCGTTCACCGGGCCAGTCTTTGGCTCGCAAGAATATCTCGCGGAAGCGTAGGTGTCAAGTAATCCTCCCGGGTCAGCATGTTCACAACTCGGAAAGTTAATGCTCGAGCCATGCGGTCTGCCCGTTCGTTTCCTCCTACACCTTCATGGGCGGAGCACCATGTGATGCTGTGGTATTCTTGGAGGTTGGATCGTAGCATGCGTAGGACACTCTTGGGAAGGATGCCTTTAAGAAACAGTCGGCACGCCTCTTGAGAATCCGTGAGAACGTGCGCAGACTGTCTCTTGCACTCTGCTGCGCGGATGGCTAGTGCTGTGGCTTCCGCTTCTGCTACGGCCGTGCTTTTCGTACGTATAGTCGCCGAAATGATCGCTTAGTTTCTGTTGGTAACGACTGCATGAAATGCGTTTTGCCTCGTTGGTCATGGACTGGAGTCTGTATAGTAATTGTCGGGGTCATTTCGTAACCGTTCTAGTGCCGCCGCCCTTGCTCGTCTGTGGCCGGCATTTACATTGGGGTGCATGTTTCTCGGGATAGGACGACGTATATGTGTTACCTGTTTTCTCTGGGCATTTGATGCGTCTCCTCACCGCAGAATAGTCTGCCTTGCATCGTCGAGTCGAGTCTCTCTCTCTGCGCGATCAATACAGCTGCGGCGTGTTCGTCATATGTCTTATATACACCCATGCATTGCAAACGCTCTGTGTCAGTGCAGTCTGGGAGGCCCAATGCAGCTTTGTAGGTAATGCGCATGAGTGCGTTGGCCTGCTCTGCTTCCCATCTGCGTGTGAGTTGGTACGCGAGATTGATTTGTGGGGTTTAACGTCCCAAAACCACCGTTTGATTATGAGAGACGCCGTAGTAGAGGGCTCCGGAAATTTTGACCACCTGGAGTTCTTTAACGTGCACACAAATCTGAGTACACGGGCCTACAACATTTCCGCCTCCATCGAAAATGCAGCCGCCGCAGCCGGGATTTGATCCCGCGACCTGCGGGTCAGCAGCCGAGTACCTTAGCCACTAGACCACCGTGGTGGGGCAAGTTGGTACGGGAGAGCATATGTAAGGCGGCTAATGATAAAGGCATGTACCAACCTCCTGGTGTCTTCTTCCGTCATGCTCTCGTTACTGCAAGTGACTGGCTTTATGAGTCTTGCTACGTTCCTCGTTGTGCGTTTTAGTGTCTTTAGCGTAAAAGATGTGCTGCCTGTCTTCTCTATCAGCATTTCCTGCCCCGCGAGCTCCGATACTCGCTTTATCTGGTTCCCATTTAGCTCCAGATTGAAGGTTGGGGAGCATGTACGGCGGGTGTTCTTAGGCCGGATTCGCATGTATTAAGATTTTCCCGGCGCGCATGTCATACCTGCCTTCTTGGCATATCCCTCAGTTGTATCAATTGCTCGTTGAAGAGTGTCTTGGCGGTTTCCATAAGATCCTTTCGTCGCCCAAGGAGGGATGTCGTCGACGTAGATGGCTACTCCAAGTTCTTTGTCTTTCTCAAACATTAGAGCTAATTTCCGCATCCCTATATTGAATAATAGGGAGGACTGTACAGAGCCCTGTGGAGTGCCTTTATCTGCGATTATTACCTCTTAGAGTGCACAATCCTATGGACGCCGTTCTGTTGTCGAGAAAACTTTGAACGTAGTTGTAGGTTATCTCCCCACAGCCTATCTTCTGTAGGGCATTCACTATAGTGTCATGAGACATGTCGAAACCTTTGCGCAGGTCCAATGCAAGCAAGATTCTGTTCATGCTTCCAGGTGGTTGGTTTAGAACTTCGTCGCGAAGGAGAAGGAAGACGTCTTGCGAGGAAATTTCCTGACGGCAGCCAAAAATGCAATTGGGTAAGAGATTGTTGTTATCTAAGTACCTTCCAAGTCGTGTATGGATGACCTTCTCGAAAGGTTTACCCAAGCAAGAGGTTAACGATATTGGTCGAAGGTTGTGGAGCAATTTTGATTTTCCAGGTTTTGGTATTAAAATGATTTCTGCCGCCTTCCATTCAGGTGGTATGGATCCTCCTGTCTTCCAAACAGTGTCATTGAAGAAATTTGTTAGGCGCTCTAGTGTTTCGCTAGCTAAGTTTCTAATCACGGCATTCGTGATGCGATCCGGTCCAGGCCCAGTCTTCTTATTGAAAGATTGCGCTGCAGTGTACAGTTCTGCGAGTGATATCGATTCATCAAGGGCAGGCTTTGCCCGACCCATATAGGGTGTTATAGTAGTCCGTGTTGGCCTTTCGCCAATGTACGAGTCTTCGAGTTCGCGAAGAAGGTCCACGTCTGTGCCTACGTAGTAACTAAGTATATGCCTCAGAGCTAGCATGCTTTCTCTTCGCGTGGTGCCAGGAGTAAGCATATGACGAAGGATTGCCCAAGTTCTTTTCGTGCTTAGGTTTCTCCGAAAAGAGTCGCACAAGCTCCTCCAGTTAGAAGTACACAGCTCTTGTGAGTAAGCGTTGGCTGCCTCTGTGATTTGTGCTATGCGCTCTCTGAGCTTTCGGTTGTGCCGCTACCTCTTCCATCTTTTTATGAGGCTTCGTCTTGCCTCCTATAGGTGGAGGAGATGGTTGTCAATGGCTGGGTTTTGCGGTGTTGTTTTAAATCGTTTAGTTGCTTGATCTGCTGCCTCCCGAATATAGGTCGTCCAGTCTTTTATCGTGTTGAGGTCCTCCGTGTCTGTCTGGCACTCCCTAAATTTCCTCTAATCTATCAGACATGCAGTACCGGCCGGTTGTCTTATGCTTGCCGTTTGTATGGAGATGTTGAGGATGTAATGGTGGCTTCCCAGTGTTTCGTCTAATTTCGTCCAGGTTACTTCTCGCTCATCGCTTTAAAAAACTTAGGTCAGGGGTGGTGTTTCTGGCCACGCTGTTTCCCAGTCTTGTGGGAGATTCTGGTTGCGTCACGAGGACTAGATCACGAGCCTGCGTTGCCTTCAGCAAGTTGATTGATTTGATCGCATTCCTTTTGTAGCCCCATTCTGTATGCCAGGCGTTGATATCCCCAAGCAGCATGACTCTGTCACCTTGTTACGCCTTGTTTATAGCATGAGAGATAATGGGTGTGAAGTCCACCATCCGATCTCGAGGTGAACTATAGACATTCGCGACAATGTTTTTCGGGTAACCTCTCTTAAAAGGCCATACTGTTGCTGTTTGGTATGGTAGTTTAACCCCTCGTAAAGTTTCTACGCTAGCAACGAGATCCTTCCGAACCAAAATAGCCGTCCCCGTGTTTTTTTGTGTTTGTGTGAAGTGTGTATCCAAATACTGAGTGTTTTGGGGTTCCTGCTTCTTGCAAACATATGAAATTAGGTGCAATTTCGGCGGATTGCACAAACTGTGTTAGATCAGATTCTTTGTTGCGCAGGGAGGGGTTGTTCCACTAAAATAACTCGAGGTTCTCTTGGTGGCGTGCGATGGGTCTAGCCATCATAGGGGCTTTCAAATGTATCCTTTTCAGTGGTCGCCGACACCTTCGGACAGTGGCCTCCAGGGCTTGGGCTTCCCCGTTTTATTCTTTTTTTTACTCCTTTGATGGAGTGCTCGACATGTTTCTCAAGATTGCCCAGCTCTGCAAACAGAAGTTGGTGTTGGGTTCGTGTGTCCTGCAGCTGTCCCTCTTCATTTTGCGGTTGGGAAGTATCTGGTTGTGTTTCGCTGGCTTCCATTTGCATCTGTTGATTTTGTGTGCTCTAGTTGATTGTTCTATTAGCCAAAAGTTGCTTGAGTGCTGCTACCTCTGTCTATAGTACCGCAAGGCTTGATTTAAGTTGCTTATTTTCTGCGATTATTCTTTTATAATTTTCGTGTTGTGTGATTGGTGTAGTCGTGTGAGATGCGACATCAGCCCAGCTTACTGGCATAGTGGCAGGTAGAGCTTGCTGCTGCTGCTGCCCCTGAGGTCCAGCGCTGGCTCGAACGGGAGTCGGTGATTCCGCTGCTTTCTACGTCAACTGGTTAGTTGCTCGTTTCCGGGACCTTGACCTCGATCTTGGTTTGCGTGGAGGTGAAGACTTGGAGGCGGTGCGTGCTGCTTTTTCTTCGTGGCGTGTTGGGGCGCTGTGAAGGCTCGTCGACCACGGCTTTCTGTCGTCGCGAAGCTCCGATTCCTCTTCTTCTGATGAAAACCAGCCTAATGTCTTGCGCTTAGCACTTGGCGCATGCTTTGGTTTTCTGGCAGTCGCTCTCGGCTGCTTGAGTCTCTATGTACAGCTTCGGTCACCTGTAACGTGTTCCCCTCTGCACTTTGGCACGCACACATGTCCGTCAGTTGGGTCTCTCATTCCGCATATGCGGCAGACGCGAGCGTCTGGTTGGGGCACACATCCGTTCGATGACCCTTGCTGCAGCAGGTCCTTCACACTTGCACCATGGCTCGGTACGGGTGGCAAGCCAATTATCCTCCGCAGTAAGACACGAAACGCGGAAGAGTCAGGCCACAGAAGGTTATCGTCGCGCTCTTCGTTTCTCTCATCATACGGGCTAGTATAATTTCCACTCCTTGCGTTCGCACGAGCAAGATTGCCATCGGCGTTTCAGAAGGGGTGCGGGATGGTAGGCCGTGTATCACTCTCCTCAGGGCTTCTTCACCAGTCGCCGCGTACACATTTACGGCATGTGCACGACCGTTTATTTTGAGCGCGGTTATGCGACGAAGCCGCTGCACAACTTCTTGTTCCGATGTGGATATAATGACTATGTGTGATCCCGGTTTTATCCGCAACAAGAAGTCCTCACCTGTTACGGTGTGTTGAAAGCTGCGGTGACTGCCGCTGCCATCTCCGGAGTAGTGATTGAGCGTAGTAGTAAGCCTTCGTGAGGCCTAATTACAATCTTGAAATCATCCCCTGGAAGCGGCGGGAGCTTGACCCCCACTTTTCGTCGAGTTCTCAGTCGAGTTTTCTTTGTCTCTTCTTCGAGTCTCTTTTGCTCCTGTTTCCTTTCTCCCGCTTGCTGTTTTTTTCGACCTTAAGGTGTGAACGGTGTGCCAGTCGTCCTCTCTCACCGTTCTCTCGAATGTTCCGGGGTGCCTTGTCGTTAGGTTGTGGCCCTTGCTTTGGCTTGTCGAATGTGTGGTGAGGTCCATGTCCTCAACCGTCGTGATACTTGAAGTGCTTGCTGTTGATGGTTGATTCGAAGAAATGGCATGTGGCTCCATTTCTCGTGCATGAAGCTGCGTAGTTGTCGATGTGGCTTTCTAGACGCCGGCAGAGTCGGAGCTGCCACGCCGAGATGGCGTTTGGCGCAGCTCGTCCACCACTTGAGCTCACTCTTTTCGGAAGTGAACGGTCCGGGCGTTTGTCGGAGGTCCACTTTTGAGGTGTCTAAATGCTTCACGAATCCTTTGCTGTCACTTGTCAGATCGGTAGACACACTTTTCCAGCAGAAACACGTGAATATTTTAGAGCGCGAAGTGGGCCACGTAGCGCTCGTATAGACCCTCAACGCGTTCCCCGGAAGCACGAATGGACGAACGAATGGACGCACGAACGTATGTATAGATAGACGGACGCATGGACGGATGCATGGATGGTCGGACGCATGAAAGGGCACATGGACGGATGCATGGACGGATGGAAGCAAGAACGAACGGGCGGAAGCTTCGCCTCACTCAACATCATTCACTCCGAAATATGCTGTGATTTCTTTTGCATTTCACAATGCTCCCTTCTAAATGTCTTCTTGCTTCCTGTGGGTCAATGGACCTTCATCCACGTGGTTAGCTGCGTTATACCAGTTCCAACAGGCAAAATTTCCGGTCATGCACTCATACACGAGCAGAAAATGAATTTGGCAACAAGAAAAGGCACGAGGCAAGACGAATAAACTATTTGCTACCTCATTAAAAATGGCTCATACAGACAGACAGACAGACAGACAGACAGACAGACAGACATACAGACAGACAGACAGATGGATGGAAGCATGCATGGACAGACAGATGGACGACGGACACATGGATGAACTCACAGATGGGCAGACAAAAGCACGAACGGATGGACGGATGTATGTTCGGACTAATTTACGGATGCTTCGCCACACTCATCATCATTAATTCCGTGAATATTCTGTGAAATTTGGTCACATCACTAGTTATTACGTCGTTTTACGTTACTATAGTCACGTGAATAGTTGTCGAGCTCTGCTGCGTGACCTTTAGCCACATAGGAGACTCGTCCCTCGTGGTTTTGTAGTTCGTCCTGGACAAATCTGCGCACATGTTGTGGGGGCAAAGCAAACGTTGAAGAGGACGAAACCAGAGCGTATCAGTTTATGATAACAACAATTGTTCACGCTACCCTGCGCAACGACCCACGAAACGATGAAACGAATATAAGGAACAATGTAGTAGAGGGCTCCAGAAATATCGAGTATATGGTGTGCTTTAACGTGAACTGACACCGGAACGTGCACTGTACGATGTGGCTACAATTCTCCCGAAATGCGATTTTGCGACCTTAGAAGGCGCAGTCGAGCTCGTAAACATGGAGCCACCATGGCAGACTCTACAAAGGATGGTCCACCAAGGTAGATCATTGGCTAGGGTGCTCCGCTGCTTACCCGAGGGTCACCGGTTCGATCCCATCCGTGCCGGTTGCATTTCGATGGAGGCGAAAAGTTAGACGCACGTGTACTGTGACATGTTAATGCACGTTATAGTACACCAGATGGTCTAAATCTCTGAAGTCCTCTACCACCCCATCTCTCATAATCACATCATGGTATGATTTTGCGACGTAAAAGCAGGAATAGTATTACTATTATTATTATTATTATTATTATTATTATTATTATTATTATTGGCTGCCTGAACCCACCTCTTCCGTCATACTAAAGGCTTCTGGCAGTATACTCGCCCCAGTACTGACTACAATATTTAACAACTGTCTGAAAGCTTCCACATTTCCTAGCATTTGGAAAACTGCGTGGGCCCTTCCAGTATTTATGTCGGGCTGCAAAATTATAGCTTCTAATTATCGCCCGATTTCTCTACTGTGTGCCACTTGAAAGATCTTTAAGCGGGTTCTTCACAACAAATTGTATGTTAGCGTGGATAATTCATTGATTCCTAGTCAATGGGGGAGGGGGGTCTCCCTGGCCGCTGAATTACCAGAATCTTGCGAGCTTCGTCACGCAAAGCTCTTCACCTATTTCTCAGAGTGGACAGGTTGACGTATTGAACTGTGACCTGGGCAAAGCTTTTGACATAGTCAGCCACTAGCTTTTTCTAGTTAAACTTCCAAACTTTGGTGTTGATCATGTTATGCTGCTGTAAATGGCCAAATTTCTTTGTGTGTAAAGTGACTACTGAACAACCTCGAGGGCCGGCATCTGGCCCACTCTTATTTTATTTATGTTAACGATGTTCGTTTTGCAAGTCGTTATTCTTCTTTTCTCTTGTATGATGATGACATCACGATATTTAGGGAAATTCATTCGGTTAACGACTGTCGCTTCCTGCAGTCATATTTGTGCACTTTCTCCGAATGATGTGATAACAATAACATCGTCTGAATACCTCAAAGGGAAAAATCATGAGTATATCTCGCAAAACATTCATCGTGTCATTCCTGCACTCTGTCCATTCCAAGTCGTTATGTTAGGTTTATGAATTCAGTGATCTTCAAGCTCTTTTTGGCAGTTTGCTAAATTTTTCTGCTCACACTAAACGTGCTGCCATGCGTCACCTTCGTTCGCTCGGCTGCGTTTGTAGAATCTCTCGAGAATTCAGTTCTCCTACAGCTTTCGACAAGTAGTACACCGCAATATATCTCCCTCAACTTGAATATGCATCTGTGATTTGGAATGGCATTGCTAAATCTGGCAGTGACGCCAATGAGCGAGTCCAGAAAAGTTTATCTGTATTGATAATCAACGTTTCACTAGAAATGGCTCGTTTCAACACTGCCAGAATAATATTATTGCCAGCTATTCACTGTGGACGAAAAAGTTCTGGTCTATCTGTTCTTTGCAAACTAGTTCACGGTATTAGATCCTGTGCTTTACTTTTCAGTTGTGCGAATTTTCAGATTCCGTGTAACAGAACCAGAGAGAATCGACCACTTCACATACCTACCAACATATTTCAACTCTCTACTGTTCACAATATACAAAGGCTCCATATTGTTAACTTTTATGATATTGCTGTTTTTCACAGTCTACTGTCAATTTTTTTATCTCAGCTCGGCACCGGCTTAACATACCTTTTCTCAACGTACTGATTCTTCCCCTTTCCTTCTTTCAGGAAGGTTTATACACAGGTGTGTATATTTCCTTTTGTTTTGTTTTTTTCACTTCCATTTCACAATTCTCATCGTGTATTTTCATTCTTCGCATGATTACTTTTTTTCATGTGTGTTTTGAGTCTTTTTGATTTTTCTGTAGAGTGTATAAAATATATTGCTTATTTGTATTTTATATTTGCGTGTGCCTGCACTAAGACCCCATGGTAGATTTAGGGCACGTACATCGATGATTCATTGATTGATTCTTATTTTTATTGATAATATATTGTCATTATCAATAATAATATTATTTACAGAGATTAGGAGCGTGGAGTGATTTTTGCTTTGTCTCATATTGTGATTTAGGTAGATTCTGCAAGAAGTTTTCACCTTGAGTTAGTTTATACTTCGGGGTGAGTACCATCATGTGAGGCATCGAAGATGAAAAATCAGATCTGTAATTCATACAATAGAATCTCTTGTATGAGTGGTGATTGACACATAATAAACTGGAGGGTTTTTCGACGTCGGCAGTAATGCCCACACATCTTGTAAGCATGTAAAGAATCTGTCTTCATAAAAATATTTAGGAGAACAAATGTAGTTGAAATATTGCTCTGATTGTGCTGTTTTTGTTTGTGTCATATCTTGTCGCTGAGCTTTAGCACAATGATGCTCAAGTTCAGGATTATGAACTTGCCTAGAATTTATCTATATACACTGCTTGTTCTCGCACGTTCCACGTTCTTTGAGTGAAATATATCAAACTTGGTGACCCCATTTGCTGCCTCCACAAAAAAGTAGTTTCTATTGCTTAAATAGCCGACGCACGGGACACCACTTATAGATTGTTTCAACATACACATGCTGTCATGTGCCCAATATGCATGGGTAGACACTCTGGGGAAGCTATGAAGGCAAAAGCCTCACATTCTTCATGCGTCAAGAGTATTTCGAGATCTGGTCAGACCTGCTGATATTTCGCGAGACGTGACCATTCATCACGATACCTCCCTGGTGGCATCGGTGTCAACACCGATGACACAAAAAGCTAATGGAAGTCAGTAAAATGTCGCGTGATACTTAGGTGAATGTGTCCGTGCAGTCGACAAAGCGAAAATCACCTGAACTCACTAACAGGGCGTCACTGGTGATGTCGCAGATTACCAGATTTTCGGGATGTGACCATAAAGTCGAGATCAAGAAACAACATGCCATCACATGATGACCTCACCACTCCATATTGTCAGTCAATCATGATGGCTGTGGAAAGCAACGTGGGGTGCCCCAAGCTTGCAATGCCTCAGATTCTGAAGGCACTCGAAAAAACATTGTGTTCAGCAGGCTTGAAGGTGGAAGGAGTAAGGGAACGTGCGGGCGAATACGAAATCTCTGACAAAAAGAAGGAGAAAACAAAATTCTTCTAGGGCAAAAAATGTATAAAGAGCTGCGTTGTTTTTCGTTGAATCGGGCAGTAGAGAAAGAGAAGGGTGCGAATACCCTCGCTTCATCAACTTACATATCAAATACGACTATACATGCGCAAGCACTTATATGGCCGTGTCATCTATCAGGCGTGGCAAATGAATAAGTCTAAAATAAGGGCGAGAGACCTTAATGTTTGTGTCCTCTGTACCTGCACCACTATCGTTGTCACTGTAAATTACTGTTGGAATCGTTCCCATACGTTCCTTCGACATGTAGATTTTTTAGACGAATCAAATATTCAGTTAACAAGAAAATACTTGTACAAAACCATGTTCGGCGCAGAAAGACATTTTGTTACGTATTAATATGTTTTGTTTTTATTGATAATATTATTAGCCTAAGCGTGCTTCTTTTTCTTGATTTTCATGTGGTTTTGCAGACCACTCCGGAATGTTTGGTAAACCTCGCGGTTGTTTTAGACCATTCAGATAAGGTTGAGCGTATTAGGCGAGTAGCTGAGCCTTTTGTGGGGGAGCTAATCTAGGCACCAAGAAAAGCTGAAATTGGAACCAGCTGGGGCTAGTCATATCAGCTAACATGAGGACCAGCAATAAGCTAGAACAGGTGAGGATTAGCTGAAATTAGCTGGAACACTAAAAAACCAGCTAAAACAGCTTACCGTAGGATGAGCGACAAGCTTGAATGGTTGTAACCAGCTGTAACAGTCGAGGATCATCTGTAACAGCAATCCCGACGACAATCCATAAGCTGGAACCATTTGAATCAATTGGTACAGTTGTGGATGAAGTGGAACAGCTAACGCGAGCACCACCGATGAGCTGGAACAGCTGGGACTGTATAAAACTTCCTATAACACCTTACTCAAGAACCATCGATAAGCTGGAACAGTCTAGGACCCAATAGAAGAGCTAATATCAGCACTATCGATAAGCTTGAACAACAGGAACCAACTGAAACAGTAGAAGACCAGCTTGCACAGCTGACCATGAACTAGCTGGGATTTTCCTTTTCGCACGTGTAAAAAAACGTATTTCACCAAAGATTAGTTTTGTCGACGACCGACTGCGCTCAGCCATTAACATTGCATCGTACGCGTCATTCTACTTTACAATAACTAATACTTGACTTCCATGGCACAAGTTCACCTAATAAACCTCTGTGGACTTCATTAGCCTCAGTGCTTCCTTCTTCACCATTAAATCCACGCCGCACATATATCGATATGTCGGTGAAAAAAATTATGGTCTCAATTTCTGAGAATCTGCACAACCTTAATCATCTATAGGCATTCAGAAAGTGGGATATTAGGATAGTTACATAAAATATCAATACTTCGTTTATTCACGCCACCATACTTGCGATCTAACCCAGAGGCTTTCGAAGTTTGCGTGTTTTTTAATGTTTTCGTAGCGCCCTTAAGATCAATTGCAGTCGTTGCGTGGATGCTGTGGAACAGGAGTTTGCGAGGCGGATATATTATCAAAATTAATAAATTTTGCAGCCAAGAACGAGCCTATAAATAAAAATATTCCTTTATTTCTTCTACAGCGTCATCATCGGTGGCGTCAATAAGCAAGAATTGTTATACGTTGCTTACCCATAAATCTTTTAATTTTTATAGGTAGGAGAGTAAAGAAGGGTAGTAAGTAAAAAGGGGCACAAAGGCTTGTCTTATTGACTTTTAAAGACTTTCAAAAATTTATTTGTTGAGCAACGTAAATCCTAAATGAGGTTTCTTATTTTGGTATCACAATATATTTGCTCGTAATAAAAGAAATATCCTCGTAATTCTTGGTATGCATTTTGGTTGCAATATTAGTTCTTCCTTGTTTGCACAATACCGACTTGCCTGTCAACTACGGTATTTTACATTATTCAACTTATGATCATTATTACCTTACATTGAATTCGGCCGGTCTTTCCAAAGGGATCTTTTCGAAATGATGAAGACTTTCTACAAGCCCTTCATTATAATTTCCTTTCTCCGATGTAGAGGTAGTCTGTTCTTACTTTTTTCCCTATGTTTAATGGAAGAAACCTGGCTCGAAAAGTTTTGCGAAGATCCGAGTCTTCCCCAGTGTCTGCTTTTGTTTTGCTCGTCAACGAAACGACAGCTGTGCGCTTCGTTCAGCTGTATTTTCTTCTGGATAACGAAAGGACGGTTGCAGTAAAGAACAAACATTTTTTTCTAAATAAACGGGCATACACGGAACGCAATGATTGGAAGCTCGCTATAAAGCGGACAAGGAAGAACAAATGTAGGCAATAGGGAAAGGTCGAGAACTTTTTATTATCAAGCCGGAGAAAAAAATAGCGTAGTTTGCGAACAATCTTGTACAAGATGATTTCGTTGGTCATTTAGGCCTTTCGGGCTACCAAAATGAAAAATGGCGGTGACAGATCAGAGATTTTTGCTTCGATACACCGT
Source organism: Rhipicephalus microplus (assembly GCF_043290135.1). Lineage (NCBI taxonomy): Eukaryota > Metazoa > Arthropoda > Arachnida > Ixodida > Ixodidae > Rhipicephalus > Rhipicephalus microplus. The sequence continues at coordinate 902,342 of NW_027464623.1, forward strand.
GTTAATTCAATCTGAGTTAGCCACGCTCTCAGGAGAAAAAAAACGAGTGCTTCGTAGTATTCGCCAAATAACCAAACCACCCCGAATTCTGAATGACGTACACACGCACAGATTAGATGGTATAATAGAAGAATCTAAAATTGGCGGTGGTCTCCTTTTGATGGAGGCCAAATACCACAACGTCTTGCACGAAGGAGAGACTTGATGACTTGATGAGGTCTTTTTCTTTGTTTTATTCATACCTGAATGAAGTTCAAGCTTTCCTGCCAGAAGATGAGAGAGAGAGAAAAAATCCTAATGAAGAACTGGGGATGTGCCAGGAAAGTATGTCCGGCTGTTTGAGCCTGAGACTTACCACAACAACCACCAACGAGCCATGTGTAGAATTCCACAGTTTACTAGAGAGTGCTTCTGGATGACATTAATTTGGCACTTTTAACCGTGCTTTATGCCGCGGCTGTAAATGCGTCAAATTCTAGGCAGTGTTCCTATTGACATCCAGCCTCTGAAAAGTGTCAGCTTCTACTTCTACACAAGTAAGTCTCCATTTTTGACGTCTGCATTCATTTATATATTAAATGGGTTTACCGAAAATCCGCGTTCTGTACCTTTTAGTAAGCCTTTCACGACCCGTCACGCTGTCTACGTCACCTTGAATGAACGTCAGCTTCTGTGTATTAATTGAAGGCCATGCTAAATACACCTAGTTTACCTTGATTGCGATGGCACTGCCGTCGTTCCACCCCTTGTTACATCTTCAGTCACGTCGCGTTTGTATGCACCCCAAACACTTCCACTCGATAAAACAGCGCGGCGTGCGTATGAAGCCCTCCTGCAGAATTACTGCGGCGATGACTTGGGGCCCTCGAGTTATGCGCGAAAAACCAAAAGTAAGTTGTAGCATTGGCGGGGAGTGTCACTTTTATGCCAGGACGCCAATAAACACGGTCAAGAACAGGCAAATAAAAAAAAGGCACGAGCATCGTGGTGCGACGAGCAGCGACGCAGACCGTAAGGCCAAAAGCATCTGAACAGTTGCAATGAGTACGCACGGGTCTACGGCGAGTGATTCAGATTTGTGTAACGACGCTGCATGTAGCGATAAAAATGCTAGTGAGGCATACTGTCTTCAACGATTCTCGCGGTTGTTGACGCAGGCAGTATACCCTTTCGCCGGCTGGGCATGAAATCTTGCGTTAGCACTCAATCTGGCCTCGCTTACCCAAACCTTCTTTAGGCAACAGCGGACATGAATTTCGACGAAAATTGCCTGTAAGTACAGTATCCTACAAATGACTTCCCTCTGACAAGTACTGATGACGGGGCGAGTTGGTGCGTCATATACTTGTATTGCTTTTTAGCATTTTGGCCATAAAGAAAAGAGGCATAGGCATATAATATGAAAGATTGGTGACTTCCTGACTGATAAACTACCAAGTTATCTCTATTTCGTGTCTTTATTGGGCTATATATGTCTTTCTCACAACAATGACATTTAATTGTCACCAGTACGGGCGCAATCGACAATATATGAGTTCAAAAATTGTTTTGAGTACTCACTGAATTCTTCCTCCATACATGCCGGTCTAGGCCTCACCATCACATTCACTAAGCTCACAACTTCTTGAGGCTAGCTCTTTTTCATTCAACTTTGATCAGTCATTTACTAGATAACTTCCCTCCAACCTATGCTTCCATTCATTGGTTCTTGACCATCACTTAACAATAAACTCACTGCACTTATTGGAAAGGCTCCGCTGCAGTAAGGATCGTGATACAGCGGTGCACGCTTTACAGGAGACAATTGAGAAATTTTTCATCATCGGTTTTTACTATGCTGCAGTGTTATCGTACAGCAACGCACACTTGGCAGAAACGGTACGAAAGACTTGGGTAGAAATTCCACTGTAAATTTTTAAGTATGCTTGACAATTGTGCCTCTATTTTTTCGGCGTTGTCCATTACTCACCGTCGCCGGTCGACTGTGTTACCACTGCTAAATCGTTACAGACTATCTCTTGTAGACTGCTTGACCTTTGCTTGACCACTACTGACCGTATGTGTGATACCTTGCTCTTAGAATACTTGGCGTTCGATTGCTTGTACAGCAGGCATCTATGTCTCGACACGCCAGACACCACGATGGACAGGGCGTACTGCTGTCGAATTGAAAAGTACGAAACACCGTAGGTAGCTTCATTCCCACTCCCCTCCCCCCCCCCCACCACACACACACGCACACATGCAACACGCTATTCTTCAACAACACAGAATAAGCAGTGGTCGCATTCCAGTGGAGATAAATCTAGAGAAGCCCGTGTGCTGTATATTGTCAGTGTACGTTGAAGAACACAACACAATAAACGGACCCTAAGAGGCTCACAAATGAACTGATGAGACTTAGGGAGAGGTTATGGAGAAGTATCCATAAAATAAGTCACGGTACAAAACGCAAAGAGCGTTAAAAGCCACATCCACAAAGCTAGCACTAAATCTTCGCTTTCCGGCGCAGTTTGTTATTGGCTTCGACGTAACCACGCTGTCCCAGTAAGTAGCATTTCGTGTCGTGTGGCACGTATACGTCAGAAGGACTGCACCAGACATTGTTTCTGTTTACACAGATCCTGAAGCAAATGGAGGCTTCGTAGTTAGTTTTACTGAAAGTAAACTAAAAAGAGTGCAGACGAGGCGTGAACGACCATTAATCTGCGAGCTAACGGCTTCCATGCTTTATTCGAGTGAGGGTTGAGGCCGTTTTCTTTCGGATATTTCGTCGTCGAATAGTAAGACATCTGTACCGTTCATGAGTCTGTTTTGTTTACGGCCTCGTGTTGTATCCTCCAGCGCAAATGCGCAGCTGGTGACCTTTGTGCGTAATCTTATAGCTTTTCTGGTTACTTGCGAGGTCCGTACGTCGAAATCTGTGCGTCGATGTCGTACGTCGAGGGGCAGGGGTGAGGGAAGGGGGTGCTGATGCCAGCTGGATAGTTTCTCCTCACATCAAGAAAGCCACAGGAGCACATCTTGGCCCTGACTACGAAGCAGCGCGAAATGCTTTAGAACGGCAGGCGAAATTGTTTTTTTGTTTAACTACAACGCGCAAATATGCAATGAGATATGATTTGATGCATACATTGTAACGCCAACCCACGCGGAGTGTGGTGGCTCATGGAAGGCGGAGACGCTATACGAAATTGCGAAGTTTATTGGATATCTGAATTTTAGAGGGACTGTTCGCATCACGTGAGTATACCTATACTGGAACACCTGCAGGCTCTTACCGTAAGGGAGGGGGGGTGTAGTTCCCTTGTGTTTCAGTAACCAAAATATTTTTCGCTCAACAACATAATTTTTGTGAAAAGAGCATATCATTGAGCAAAACTTAGTATGCTGCAATGCATGCTGGAGCATTTTTTAAACTTGTAGATACCATTTTCTTGAGGCATTAGAAAAAGTTTAGCACTGATACAACCCAGCTGACAACATTCAAGAATTGTGCTGGGCTTTAGCCATGTTATATCGGCCTAATGTTCGTTGTGAAATTGTGTGTGATTGGTTACAACTTCAGGAAACGTGGTAAAGCCATTTTTTAATATGGCGAATATAGAAAATGGGATTTCACTGTGAAGACTGTACGAAAATTAAAATCACTGTCAAAATCTCAACGAACAAACAGCGATTCGGACACCGTGCCTCTAGTAACGTACAAAACGTATGATCAGATGATGTAGGCATAAACAAATCTTTAAAATGCATTGTTTCTCCAAAAAATATTTGCAGCTGACTTTAGTTTCTTTTCTTTTCCTATGTATATTTGCTCAAACACAAGCACCTGTTTACGTGAAGGCGTTCAAGGTTTCAGGAATCCTACAAGTTAGCTCTTATATCACTGTATAAAAACAAACTTCATTTTTGAAGTAGAACTGATAAACAGAACTACAGTGTTCGATGGGGCAGTATTCTGAAAAGTACAACTTTTAGAGTTTAAGAAACAACAGCTTTCAACTTTTGAGCTGTCATCGTGCAGCATGCGGTGCTTCCTACTGAATACGTCCACAGCTACGAACATACTAACTCTCGATGAACGCAATTATTTATGCTCCTATTGTCAACACTTGTCACACTTGTAGCCGCTGCGGCATAAGAACTTCTCTGGGAATATGGCACCTACGAAAAAAAAAGGACATTAGTGTAAGAATGCTGGGATAAAATGTCAATGAGTAACGTGACACCTTACGTTACCTGAAACTCTTCACGTTAGTACGTGATCTGTTACAGTTACGAAGTTATAACTGCTACGTTCCCAAATTACCGAAAAGAGAAACTCGTTACTGGTTACGCCTTACAGACAAACCAATCGAAATGAAACAGCGAACAAAAGCAGACGAAGCGATTCGTATAAACATGTGCTAATATTCACCTCAATGGGCAAAAAAAAAAGACAGCTTAGCATGAAACACGTCAAAGTGAAATGGCTGACTGGGGAATTTGATGGGTTGAATGCACGTACATGAGTACTATCGTACATGAAATACATGAGTACTACCACACTCTGTATGAGCTACACCCCACGAGCGCGTGGCCACACACCTGCGCGTAATTACCACACATGCAGCGCACACACTATTTGTAAAACTTTTTAATCAAATCAACCCTACCTACGATAATCATGTGATTTTACTGTGTGGATGAGTATGTGGGGTGTAGCGTCCCAAAACTACCATATGTTTATGTCAGACGCCATAGTGGAGGACTCCGGAAATTGGAAATTTTGACCACCTGGGGTTCTTTAACGTGCAAAAAAATCTGAGCACACGGGCCTACAGCATTTCCGCCTCCATTAAAAATTGGAGCCGCCGCAGCCAGAATTCGATCTTGTGACCTGCGGGTCAGCAGCCGAGCACCTTAGCCACTAGACCACCTAGGCGGGTGCGTGGATGTGATTTCTAGGCTTTCATACAAACGATGTTGATCGATGAGCGCCTTAAGATCTTTTTGATTTTTGCGACTTATCATTTGGAATTATGCGAACGAGACGTGAAGTATAAGAACGAGGATTATCAAAAACCAGAGCTGTTCGTTTTTCGATAAAATCTATTAACAAACAATGTATACCTCAGTGTCTTAGTGCATGATACTTTTTGACGCGTCAGGTAATGCAAATGACTACAACATTTACATTTGGTGTTATCTACGCACTATTTATAACTCAAGTTCTCACTAATCCGAGTAATCTCATTTGAGGTTGTTGTTAGGGCTGCTTCAATTTTATTATATATTATTGCGACGCACCAAGCAAAGACGTTCGAGCCTTCCCTCGTGCGTTGGATTGCCCGCCTTAATTTGCTGTACAAATAAACAATCCTATCAGCACGTATAATGCGCGTTGTGGGTTTCTTAATTTTAGAATTCACACGTGTCTCAATACATACGCGACATTACTGTTGAATACTGCTAAATAAATACTAAGTGTAAAAAATACTAACGCTATTTTTTATTATTGAAACACTCCAAGTTTTATCTTTCTTTATGTATTATATTTATTCAATCGTAGCTTCCCTTGTGGACCCTCGGGTCTATTTTTTTTACTTAAGTCCGCATGTCGAAACGCCCACTCCACACACTCTTTACCTAAATATTTCGACAATAGCGTAATGAAAGAGCTCGTTTCGCGAAAGTTCTGGCATCGGTGTGGCTGCGGTTGGTTGATAGCGCAAAATCGTCATCTCGTCTGTGACTCGAAAATCAAGCGCCATGTTAATATAATAAACACTAAAAAATTCCCAGTTCTGAGCGAAGACAGAAGACAAGCACGTGTTTTACCACACAGTCATGGGTATGCTAGGTAGTATACAGAAAATAACTTCATTTGCTAGCAAATGAAATGAAATTAACTTTTATGCTTACAAACGCACGTGCCTGGTGCACGGGCTTCACGATACTTTTATTATAAACACATGTATTAGCTTAATGTAGTGTTTGGGTACAATAGGTTCAGAAAAACGCAAAAATAAGAAACTTCAGCCAATAGCAAGAGAGCAGGCTACGCGGAGCGAGTCTGTTTCGATAAATAGTGCAATCGATTACCTCGCGCTCTCGCTAGCGTGCAGTGTGTCGGCGAAGACTGCGGGTTAAGCATTTAGTGCCTTACGATGCATCGATCGCGGATGATCGATTGTTGATCACACGCTACTTTTTGATTTCATTCGTCTTTGTTTTGATTTTTTTATTGTGGTGTGGCACATAAGCTTTGGCAAATGAGTGGTGGGCTCAACGAGAGAAACGTATCAGCTACTATTCGAAAAAAACGTAGCACCAAATTGAATGAAGACTATTATGGCAAAAGCATTGAATGCCTTATCAAAAGGGAATATCGGTTACTGGTGTCGGTGCTGTCGGTGACTCGTGGTGTCCACGTCAACACGAGTGGAGTGAAAAAAAAAATCATCATCGTGTTACGGTGTCACTATGTGACGCTACCATGCACGATCATACATATCACCATAAAGAGTGCTGTCCTCATGGCACCAATGTGATGCCATAACTTAGAGTCGTATCATGACGTCGTCACGTGATGTCATCACTTGGTCTAAACAGCACCGTTCACGGAGCCATTGCGAAAACAGGTAAAGAGTAAAAACTTTGCAATATTACCAAGCTTAGAGGCAGTTCTCAAACACTTTAAACCAGAAAATTTTCGGAGGGATCGTGGGAATATCGATGCATCGACTAAAAGCAAAAGAAGGTAGCTGTCTGTTTCCAGTCATTTTAATCTAACGCATTAGAAAGCCCATGAGTTGATGTGAGATCTTGGTTGAAGACCCCAAAAACGAAGAAAGCCAACAGAAAAAGAGAAGACAGGGAAGTTATCCAGAGATACTTCCGGTTGTCTACCCTACAATGCAGGATTACGAAGGGTAGAATAAAAAGATAATAAAGATAGTGGACGAAAGAGAAGGAAAATAAAGGAGAAACAGGGTGCCAGTGAATTCACTGCAGCGTCTAGAGCTTCAACGCAGGCGAGAGCACAAAGGCTTTTGCTACCTTGTGGGCGGTCGAGGTATTTCTGTATCGGGGGTATTTCTATATTGAAGTGTTTGGTTATCTGTGCTCTCATCTTATCTGACAGTAAAAAATGGTAGTTTTTTTATAAACTACCTTATAGTTCTTTTTTTTATCTGGCATAAAGATTATGATCTACCCTGTGAGCCAACCATTACGGTCCACTGTCACCGAATCAGCTCTGTTGAACGGGGCGTGTACTGGAATTGAGAACATTAGAAGGATAATGCTTTTTTAATCCGTACACGTGGGCCTTATTTCCGGACATCGGCTTTCCCACCTACGCTCCGTCTCTCGAGAATCCTAGAGTTTCTCACAAAGTTTGGAAAGCCGAAGGTCAGGCCTCTTTCATCAATCAGGGATTGAGGAAAGAGATTTCTTGTAATCCGAAGAGGCATTGTTTTTTTTGTCGCTGAGAAGCTAAAAATGTGTAAACTTGAAAGGTTCACGACTTCTTCCGTGAGAGAAGCTTACGCCTGCCAATTCGCTTCCTGTCGCCATCACTTTGTTATTAAATGTTAAGCTTTTTAATGAAGTTCGGCGATTTTGAGCGTATCTGTCTATTTATCTGTCTATCTATCTATCTAGCCGCTTACGTTTGGGCACTCTTGTGGTCACTTCCTTAACTTGGTGTGAACCAAAATTATTATGGGAGAGTAAGATGGTTTCACGAATAATATGCGCTAGCTAAGACATGAATAATGTCACTATCCCGTCGCGTACATTGTCACACACTTCCCGTCAGACAGTGACACATACCCACGGGCAGGTATGTGCCGCTGGTATGCGGGTATGTCCCACAGCTCATTGACACTTGGTATCTACCCCGGAATGACGAGAACACACAAGGGGAACTTTAATGCGCAAGCGCAAAGAAACACCCGTCATTGGTATAGACGACCCGACGAATGCAAAGAATAAATGTCGGGGTCCCAGCTGCAATCCAACACAAGCATCTTGCGTGGCAATGAAGCATTTTACTACAAAGCTACGCCACGTTCTGGAACTACTTTTCAAATAAACGCTAAGCTTCGTAAAATGTCAATAGTGGTTTCAGCGCTGACTACCCAATTTTATAAACATTACGTATGTACTCCTTTGATACAGCCGTAACGTCAGGTTAACGTCAATTGTGATTAGTAGCCATGCGATGAAGTTGGTTTATCTATCAGTGTCCAAGACCAGCATCTTCGCGAGCATCAGCACTTCGTATCAGCTTCTGGTGTTGCTAATACGCATGTTGCAGTTGGCATCGTTGTGAAAGTGCAAACAAATGGTTATGTAAACATCTGCAATTCTTCAACAATTCTTCAACATCTGCAATTCTTCAACTCATAACTTGTACGTGCTACATTTGTACGCATATTTAGCGTCGTTTCATGACGTGTCGCTCAATACAAAAATTGCAACACGGTAACCTTCCCTTCAAATGCTTCGCATAACGTCAATTCCGAGGTACGTGGGAGCTGCCGAAATTTTATTTACCATTCTCACTTTAAACACTAGCCGTAAAACGAGAAAATTATTGCGACTCAGCGGATGAATCTTTTGCATCTTTACATCAACCCCTTCACGCAACCCACATAAAAAACAGGTAAAACAGAATGCAGTTAAACACCCGAGAGGAAGGGGATACACAGATCATGATGATAACAATGCGGATCAAATAAACTTCTGATGCATAAAACACTGACCCCGAGCTCGTACGTTTATGTTCATTCAAGGTGAAAGTATCTATCATTCCAAAATTCTTCTGACCATGATCACCTCCGCGGCCACGGTGACGAGTCCTGGCATCGTGAATTTCGTAGTTATAAATTCTCGGCACCAGGACTAGTCACATTCGTTTGCGTCACGGAATCGTGATGCATTCAAATGAATAGAAGACTTCTCCAGATGAAATAAATTATTTTACCGAACTTCTGGCCGGTAAATTAAACGTCAAGTTGCAGCAACATCACGCTGACCCCGATAGCAGCGAACAGGCTGGCCGTCAATAAACTGACAAGCGGCGAAGCGCGTCGGCATTTTTCGCATATGCCGTCATTTTTCGCATATGCAGTTTTCGCACTGCACGGAGATTTCTTTTATTTCTATCAATTTTTACCCTGCCACACAGATCTCTGTCGAATATGATCAACTTTTGTGTATGAGCAAACTTCCTGGCCATGACACCAGGCGGTGCGTCATCGACCATCGACCGCAGCGCTGGGTCGATAACCAGTCATCTTGTTCACGGTCATGTCAGTTTTCTTTTGTCGCACAGTACTGACATAGTTTGTTGTTTTGAACACAGCTCCTTAGGCCTGCACCTCACCGTCCCCGTCGAAGCTCCCTTCACCGGCAAGCACGCCGAGAAAAACAACAGCGTCTTTCTTTACAGTGGCAATGTAGGCGTGGTGGCAGATAGCTTGCGCTGCACTACGCGTCGCCACACACTCACTCGCCTAGTCATTTCCGCCACCGAGCGCAACAATCTCCCCACCCTAAGGAATTCAAGAAAGCACACATCGAGATCAGGCACATAGTCGTTTGCGTCCCGTTCCTAGGTGCTTCAATCTCGATTGTACTCGTAGACGGAACTGCAAGTTTCTTCCACTGAAAGGGCTCACTTCTACATGGATAGCAGAATCAAAGCTACCATGGTGGATGCGAACGTTGTTCCGTTGAGTAGCTGTCACTTTGTCAGTAAGACTGCGCTGCGACTCATAACTTGTATGCACACAGCATATGAGGGGGCGGAGGGGCACCATCATGATTTCGGGAGTTGCACCAAAAAATTTCAGGGGGGCAAGGGCCCGGTGTTTCACTCCCTGCCTTCGCTGTTGGCTCATAGAATGGTCTCTAGAAAACCATTAAAAGCAAACCCGACGACGTTAACCAACACACCAAGTGCAGCTAGAAAGGTCTCAGGCGTCTGATCTGAGGCGTCTGCAGACCGACACAATCGAGAATCCCCGACACCCGCATAGACCGTGTTCATCGCTCCGCCCGTCACCCGGCTGTCCGTGGTGCTGGCACGAGACAGCCGACATGGCGCATATGCTTTGGGAGTGTGCGTGCAGTGTTCGCCGCCACTACTCGGACGAGCGTGAGTGTACCCCAGGACGACTGGCTGAGCGGTGATAAGCCGCCTTTCTCAGCCCTCGTGCAGTGGAACAAATCTGGGTTGTCCAGCGAGCCAGGGCTATCGCCGAAGACATCGCACAATGCTCCGCGTACAACAGCTTCTGAAGGCCTAGCCCAGGCTAGTATTTCCTTCGTTGGATCCTTAATAAAATTTATTACCTACCCACAAAAAGAAGTAGCCACGGCTGTCGAAGAGCACAATGCGTCAAAAGGGAAAAAAATGTGAGAAATATCTGTACCCGTTTAGAAGATAGCTGTGCCTTTGATTAGGAGAAAGGTGCTCCTCAGTCGTAGCGCTACTCTCCGTCGAAGCTTACGTAGCTGAAATGTCGCGAAGCGGCTGGTAGCTAAGCACACGCGTGGTGCGTAAACGTTTGTAGTTGAGCATAAAATACAAAGGTATGAGCCATCTGCTAACCTTTGTCAAGATAGAATCCATCACTCGAATTTCTGGTATAGAATTTTCGTCACCCAAGGCACTCACAACTATGCACTCCCAGTTTCTACTTCAGATTTGATAAGCTGAATTTCGGCTACACAAAAGCTAGTCATCCGCTATCCTCATTGCGCTAACCTGATAAAGACCTAGTCAGTAGTTTTCAGTCCTTTTCTTTTACCTATCGAACAAGCTATGTATTATCTGTTAGACCGAATTAAAACAATCATATCTAGTACTTCAGGCTTTTACTCCTGTTTTGTGTTTATCTTCTTCTCGTGAACCCTTCCACCAAGAGAAGACTCTGAGAGAAGTTGCGCGAGAAATGATTGTCTGTATGGTGGACAACAAACTCAATCACACAAAGTGGCAACAGGAAGCTCTACTAGGACACGTTCCTTCTTGGAACTTTGTATGTGAGGGCTTAGTGAAATACGAGCACGTGAAGAAGCTTTACAGTGCCTATATATCTCAACAGAATTTTTTGAACCTCCTGCCATGTTAACAGAGCAGCTGCTTCAGCCGGGCGTAATGAGTCTCGTGAATCTGAAAACTATAACCATCGTGAACAGACACGCGCTCTCTGTCTTCACTTCTTCGCCTGTTGCATCGGCCGTTGAGAAAGTGAGCCTGTTCGTACGGAGAGCAATGCAACAACTTTCATAGATGAAAGAGAGGAGTAGGCAGAAAGCGACGAATTGAATGCAGGAGAAAAATGAAGACAAAGAAATAAAAAAAGAGAGAAAAAATAGAAAAACGCAAAATCAAACAGACTGAGAGAAAAAAAAATAAAGAAGAGAAAAGAAAAACTGGGTGTGGCAAACCGTGCAGAAAAGATTGTGTCAATGCCACTAATGACGTCGGCTTTTTGTTAGCCTGACTGTTGTCATCTGTATTTTTGTCGGAGTGGTGGTGAGAAGCGCTAATTACTCAACTGTGTGGCGCATGCCCGTGTTTATAATGGCCCATGATCAATGCTAGTTAGTATATAGGATACATGTATCTTAGATAGTATTTTAGATAGTATCTTAGATGCTCTTTGCGTATTTTGTGTCTGTATTGCGATACGGCTCGCAAAACGAGTATCCGTATCTGTATTTTCGATGCGTTTTATGTTTTATCGCGTATGCAAGACACTGTTATCGCAACACTACCATGTGAAACAATAATCGCATACTCCACTTCACTTCTGAAGCTGGTAGTGCAGCCAGTAAGCCACCTGAATAAAACTAAGCTCATTGATGCAACATTGCCTTCCCGGCAGGGTCTACTGCTGAGGGATGGTGATAAGGCGTACGTGTGTGTCTCTTTCGGTGAGGCAGAGCAACATGACAGCGCTCGCGCCGAAACAATTGCGTGAATCGGGACGTTCATGGACTTGTTCACGCTGCTTTCCTTTTCTTCTTTTAGGAGCGAAGCTTCTTGTGCCGTGGGTCATTGTCTCCGCTGTAGTACTACTAAGTAGCCACATACGTAGCTCGCCCCACCGCGGTGGTCAACTGGCTAAGGTACTCGGCTGCTGACCCGCAGGTCACGGGATTTAATCCCGGCTGTGGCGGCTGCGTTTCCGATGGAGGCGGGAATGCTCTAGGCCCGTGCGCTCAAATTTGGCCGCACGTTAAAGAACCCCAGGTGGTTGAAATTTCTGGATCCCTCCACTACGGCGTCTCTCATAATCATACGATGGTTCCGTAACGTTAAATCCTACATATCAATCAATCAATCAATCAACCACATGCATTGCGCAATAAATGGCGTTGTATGCATATGTCTTAGGGAATATTATAACTAGATTGCGTTTGTGGTTTTCACAGAATACGCACGGAGTGAATGCTGGTGAGTGCGGCTAAGTGTCCATGCGTCCATTCATTCACCTGTGCGTACATCCATCCATGCTTCTGTCCATCCATCCGTTCGTCATTCCATCTATCCATCCATGCATATACGTCTCTCCGTCTGTTCATCCGTGCGTTCGTGCTTCTGTCGGTCCGTCCTGACGCACAGACGGATGGATGGATGGACGTAGGCACGAACGGAAGGACACACGAATAGACGGAAGATGCTTCGCTCCACTCATCATCATTTACTCCGTGAATATGCAGTGATGCTTTTTTTTTTCTCCTTTTAGTTGCGTCAATGCCAAGACACCCACTTTTACCAGTTACCAGCGCCGCGTACCACACTACGTGCGGTGATGCCCGCACAAATTGTGGTGCCGTTCTCCTGCGTGGTGTTCTATTACAAAATCTGAAGCAAGGGGTTGACTTGAATCTCGCTTTGTCACAAATCAGCAGTTTGAAAATATTGCGAATATAAGCTTTATTTACTTCCGATTGATTTATATGCAAATAATATTTTCACTATGGTACCTGCGATACCAATGCTAGGTGAAATAGAACGTGCGGACTAATACAGCATACTATTGTATTAATTTTTCTTGCCGTACGTAAACTGCCAGTCCTAGTCTCTTTTTTTTTAGAATAGTCATGCAAGGCTCATGAAGAGAGTGCAATTTCTGCACTAGCGCAAGAAACTGTTAACCTGCTCGAAAGGTTTGTAAGGTCAACAATTCATGCTCTTTGACTCAGCAATTACGATTGTTCGGGTTCTTCAATCATTTACTCATATAGCCATCAAAATGCTATTTCATATAGCCATTTACATAATAGCGTACCAGTTCCCACATACGCGCAGCTACTTTTTACTACATTTACGGTCATTTGCTCCAGTTAGTCACTTCATCGGTAGTCTTTTTTATTTTTTTGGCTATTTCTCCCTTTTTCAAATTGGCAACCCTGTCGGAATATACGGAAACTGACGACCAGAACGATTGATTGATTTGTGGGATTTAACGTCCCCCAACCACCGTATGATTATGAGCGACGCCGTAGTGGAGGGCTCCACAAATTTCGACCACCTGGGGTTCTTTAATTGGGGTTCTTTAACGTGCACCCAAATATAACCACACGGGCCTACAACGTTTTCGCCTCCATTGAAATTGCAGCCTCCACCGCCGGGATTTGATCCCGCGACCTGTGGGTCAGCAGCCGAGTACCTCAGCCAATAGACCACCGCGGCGAAGCGACGGCCACAACGGCATGCTACAATCCTCATCTCAAAACGTTCAGGCAAGTGACGCAGTAGGAGGCAAGTCGGCTAAAATGAACGTAATAAGGTTAATATCAGCATTGTTTATATTCGGTCAGTGACTCGCCTTCTGCAATGAGCTTCACTTAGCGAAAGCGAGGGTATTAGAAAATACAATATCATGTAGCTACGCTAATACGTACAGGAAAAGACGGTGTGCCTGACCTGTAATGAACTCCAATTAGCCGTTGCAAGACGTTCTTGTAGCCAGAGAATTCTCGAGCTCAATTAATTCCTTGAGATTAGCTGAATAATTTAACTAGGAGTCCGTGTCATCACCGCTTGTTTGTTTAGTATTCCTTTGTTTCCCGTGTTCTTTAACCAAGTCTAAATAAAGATGAGAAGCAATGACCACTTTATTTTTGTCCCGATGTCTTGCCTTTGCTCTCAACAATCAGCGGCGAATAATGAAGTCTCTCCAAGTGTACGCTAAACCTGCACAACTGGGAACAAACACACAATAAGAAATTTACTTGCAACAGCTTCCGTTTTCGTTCCTTGTCATGTTTTACAACATCATACCCTATAATGTTAAATTCCGGGGGATGACTTTTTGAATGTGAAGCATTTCTTGGAAAACATCGGCGACTTTGACAATATCTATCTGTCTATCTATCTAGCCGCTTACATTTGAGTGCATTCGTGGTCACCCCCTTTACTTCGCGTGAACCAAAATTAGCATGGGAGGCTAAGATGGCTTGACGAATATGACACGTGGGTCAAGACAGGAATAATGTCACGATCCCGTTGCGTACGTCGTCAAACACTTTCCGCCAGACAGTGGCACATACCCACGGGTGGGTATATACCACTGGTATGCGGGTATGTGCCACAGGTGATGGACCCTTAGTATCTACCCAGGACTGAGGAGAACATTTATGGGCAATTTCAACGCGTGAACGTTAAGAATTACCCGACATCGGTAGCGTCGACGCAACGAATGCAAATCTCAGGGTCCCAGCTGAACTCGAACCCAAGCATTCTGCTTGGAAATGAAGCATTTTATTACAGAGCCACCCCAGGTCCCAGAACTACTTTTCAAATAGACGCTAATCTTCGTGAAACGTCAATAGAGGTTGCATCTATCTATCTATCTATCTATCTATCTATCTATCTATCTATCTATCTATCTATCTATCTAATTCTAAATAATTCACATACCCTCATTTTTTGTTATTATTTCATAATACATACTTTTTATATCAGTGTCAAATCAGCGCCCACTACTACTACGTGCAATGTATCAGTGAGGGCAAAGTTCCTTTGTCCCAACGGCAAAGGAATAGCTTGGCTGATGCAGAGCAATAACCAGGAATAGTGGACTGTCTTAGATGAAAAGTAAACATTACAAATGGTGAGACCGTAGCATAACACTACGAAATGCACACATATTTTTAAAGCTAGGCAAATCTGGCGAATATCTAAAGCAACAGGGTATTGTGTGGATCAGCCATCAGCCAAGTCCGCCGACTTCAACGCACTCAATATACGTATTTTTTTGAGTTTAGTTAATCCCGTGCAAAATTGCAGCTTAGAAGTGCCGTTGAACCTGATTTTAAGGGCCCTAGAGACAAAGCAGCAAAACTGTTTACACTAAAGTGCCTAGTCTTAACCCTTATAAGACAAATCGTCGTTACTGTCTATACTACATCAACCTAAACAACGAGACATTTAAACTAACGATTCACTTGCGTAAACATGATCAGGGCAATATAGTTTAGTTTGAGTGCAAGTCAACCTATGGAAAATATCTTTTCCAGTCATATCATCCAGTGAGTCTGCATCCTTCAAGCGATATTTTATTTCATTGCAGGCTTGCTTGATAAGTACAGTGACCTCTAAATCTGCATTTCACGGAAGAACAACAAATAAATAGCTTGCTTACCTTTCATTGTAGTGGACCCTTTGTACTCTAACGCTAAAGCATCTGGAAAAGATAAAAGATAACGCAAAGAAATTTATTAGGGATAGGGTCCTCTAACTCGCATTATCAAAGTGGCGTTTAAAGATGCGACTGTATTTTGGCAACGCAGCACACTAATAGAGTTTTCGAAAGCATTGCTCGAGTTAATGACAAAGACGGCTGTTTCTTGGACTCATATCAAAACACTGCAATTGGTTTCTAAGCCAGAACTATACTTCTTATTTCCCTCAAGGATATATTTTGTATAACAGGAGGATATTCAATAACACCCCATTGCACAATAATGGCAAAACGGCCGGGTTGGGACACATTCGTATGGTATCAGAGCGCAGGCAGACGCAAATGTAGGGAATAAGTGTTCGGCACAAGCGCTGCCTGTAGCGAAAATTTCAGTGCAAGCGGAAGGCTGTATAAATTAAATATGCGATGCGAATTCATTACGCGCAATAGGCGAAAAAAATAAAAAACAAAAAAGCAAGTAAGTCAAAGTCCACAGTCGTACGGTAATATGCGTCTGATAATGTGCTTAGAAAAATAAGAGAGATATTTCCATGGCACTTCTTATATATATATATATATATGTATATATATATATATATATATATATATATATATATATATATATATATATATATATATATATATATATAAGGGAAAGAAGTGTGTACCTAAGGGCTTGTTTTTCCGTGTTTTAACACAATATTAATGATATCTAACCTGCGACCTTCGAATAACGCGTTCGATGCTCTACCGCTGAGCTATCACGACAGCTATCCCCCCAGCCACTTTATTGGGTATCTATGTCAATTTAAACGTCGGATTGTCAGTCAGCGCCACTAGTAGCCATGGCGGCGAGTGTAGCACACTCTTTATGAGCCTGTTAGGCGTCACGTAGCACGTCAACTTACTACGAGCTGGCAGCTGACCAATAGTCCTCCGTATACAACCTAAAGGCACCAAGTCTGCCAGTACGAGACCCTCGTTAATGAGTAAGGAAAACAAGTTTACACTTAAGGGCTCGTTTGCCGTGTTTTTCCACAATAATAATGCCAAGGAAGGTATAGGAGAAATTATTAGACCAAATGTAATGTAAATAAGAAGAAAGAAAAGTGGGTGAAAAGACAACTTGCCATGGGCAGTATCCGAACCTGCGACCTTGGAATAACGCGTTCGATGCTCTTCCGCTGAGCTACCACGACAGCTATCCCCCCAGCCACTTTATTGGGTATATATGTCAATTTAAACGTGGGAGTGTCAGTCAGCGCCACTAGTGGCCATGGCGGCGAGTGTAGCACACTCTTTATGAGCCTGTTTGGCGTCACCAGCCGTGACCAGCTGCTCACGGCTGGTCACGGCTGGTTAAGAAGAAAGAAAAGTGGGTGAAAAACTAACCAGCCGTGAGCAGGCTGGTTAGTTTTTCACCCACTTTTCTTTCTTCTTATTTACATTTCATTGGTTCTAATAACTTTCCATATACATTCCTTGGCTATACTGTCTGTTAGATCTCATTAATATTGTGTAAAAACACGGAAAACGAGCCCTTAGGTATAAACTTCTTTCCCTTATATATATATATTTCCCTTATATATATATATATATAGCCAAGAGCAGCCGAAAACTTATGAGAAAAATGTCCTCAATCTGTCAAACACAACACTCACACCCGCTCAGCTTCAACTGTTGTCGAGAGGCTTGGCCTTTTGTCCATCATCCGGTAGATTCAATGAATTTGAACTGTACCAAGACCTCGATAACATTGCGCGTAATCTCCGCCTCCTAGAATACTTCCATGATCGCAAGGACTGTACGGACGAGAATAGAGTGATTGGTGGTGACAAATCATGGTGTCCGGGTGAGCAGAGGGACAAACACCTTGATATGTATATATCAGCAGTTCAAAAAGATATCATCAGAGCGTATGAAAAAAATCGGCCATTTCGAAACAACATTTCAAAGTCAGAACGAAGGGCACTCGATGAACTACGAAAAAACACTAGAATTACTATAAAACCGGCTGATAAAGGGGGCTGCATAGTATTTATAAACACGTCGGACTATTTAAAGGAAGGGGAACGACAGCTATCAGACACAAAATTCTACAAAGAACTTCCAACGGACCCGACTCCTGAATTTGAAAGGGAGATAAAAGTAACTCTAAACAATCTCCGCCGGGACGAGAAAATTACCGGCAAAATGTTAAAAGCAATGTTACCGGCCCATTCTGTTTCCGGTCGATTCTATTTGCTCTCCAAAATACACAAGGCAGGTAATCCGGGACGTCCGATAGTATCCAGTAACAGCACATCAACAGAAAATATATCAGAATTCATCAATTCGTTAATAAAAAAACATCCCCCCAAGTTTTCCCTATTACCTAAAGGACACAAACCACTTCATCTGCGAAACTTCAAGTCTCGACATCCCAAGCGGCAGTTTTCTGGTGACCATGGACGTCTGCTCACTGTACACCAACATACCCCACCATGACGGAATAGCGGCTATGGTTTCTGAATATGTAAAATCTGACTCATCAACTAGTGTAAGTGGCGAGGTACTGTTTACACTTCTTGAACTTGTACTAAATAATAACCATTTTGAGTTCAACGGCAAGCATTTCCTTCAGGTCAGTGGCACTGCAATGGGCACGAAAATGGCCCCAAACTTCGCGAGCACCTTTGTGGCTTCACTTGAAATCCCATTCATTGAGGGATGCACCTTGAAACCTTTCTAGTACAGAAGATACTTAGACGATATTTTTATGATATGGAACCATGATGAGGAAAGTCTTTTCCGCTTCATAGAGGATTTTAACAAATGCCACCCATCAATAAAATTCACGCACAAAATTTCCAAAACTAGCATTAACTTTTTGGACGTCACTGTCACGGTCGACAATGACCGCTTGTCAACAAACCTTTACAAAAAGCCTACAGACCGTCAAATGTACCTACATTTCAACAGCAGCCACCCAAAGCATTGCAAAACGGGTATTCCATATTCTCAGGCCTACTGGTACCGAAGAATATGCACCGATATGCGGGAATCTGACAGACACGCGGAACACCTAAAGCATTCCTTATTGAAACAAAATTATCCGGAAGACATTATTGACGATGCCATACTACGTGCTCGCAACGTGAACAGGAATGATATAATTAAGGGACCAAACAGAGTATCTAAAACGACTTCCCAAACGAACCTTGTACTAACTTACTCCTCATCAGCGCCACGAATCAACAACATACTTTCCCGCCATTTCAACATAATCAGGCAAAGCAAACGACTAACTTCTATTTTCGCGAAGCCACCTCACGTGGTGTACCGCCGGGATAAAAATCTGAAGCACATTCTTGTCAGAGCAAAAACAAACACCCCCAAAGTTCAATCAGGGTGCCATCCCTGCGGAAAAGCTCGATGCAAGGTATGCCCACAGATGGTCACAACACGTGAATCCAAAGTGAACTTCTCGATTTTCAAATTCTGCATAACTGAAAGCCTTATTTGTGACTCCAGTAACGTAATATACATGCTACATTGCAACATCTGCGGACAAGAATATATCGGCCAAACAGACACGCCATTTCGGCTGCGGTTCAATAATCACCGGTACCACGCCACTTCACTGCCGAAGCTACCTTTATCTAGACATCTGCGCCTGCCAAACCACAGTTTTGAAAATATCAGCGTAACTCTTTTGCAGTCCGGTTTCTCAAACAGACGCGAGCGCGAACAGCGTGAGGCATATTTTATTTTCAAATTTCGTACATTAGTAGTCGGCATCAACGAGGACCCCGGAAAACTCAACTGCCTCCGAGAAGTAAGCCAGGAGAAAATTGGTGACAAAGATTGATAGCTGGAGACCATGCTTTTTTCTGACTGACTCGTACGTGTACACTGTCCTTTCTTGTTTTTTTTTCCACTTGCACATACAAAGTGTTTACGTTCGCCTACCACTTGATGACCATTGAAGGGAAACGGACGAAGATTAAAGGTAAATAGCCGACCGACCCATTAACCAGAAACCCTTTACGCACGCCGCCCGCCACCCGCCGACCGACCCATTCCGGGGAAACCCCTTTCTTTACGCACGCCGTCACGGACCCTCCCGGCACCGCGGCAACAATCTTGGGTGGCCTGACACACGTCAAGAACTGAACTGCACGTGATATGAACCGTATGTGGATGTAGACGGACAGTTGGTTTCGCTCTCAGTGTTGACAGTGGTTCTTCCTCTTTTTTACTTTCTTTCTTTACTTTCTTTTTTTTCGTCTTTTTTCTCCCCCTTTTTTTCTTTTTTCTAGTTCCCTCTCACTCTCGCAAACATCTTTCAAGGTGAGAGGGACGCGGCAGCAACGAAGTTTGGAAGCTCATGTCAGTATAACTCATCCCCTGATGAAGGGAGGACCCCTCCAGAAACTGTTGGGAAATAAATATATTTATCCTTGTTGACAACGCTCCCGTTGTGCCGTATCCCATACATATATATATATATATATATATATATATATATATATATATATATATATATATATTTATTTATATATATATATATATTCACGGCGCTGAGCGTTATGGCTTACAAGTGACCCGAGGGGAAAACGTTCAGGACAGGGAAGAGCATCACTTGCAATTTATTGAATAATTGCTGTTCAAATTTCAATTTGAATCAGACAGCTTAGGTATACGTGAAAATATAGACAGGCACACAAGTACGCTTGCCTAGAATAACTGTACAAACATAACTCGTGTTTAGTTCATTACACTCTGAAAAACATTTGGAGCTCACAACTGATTAGCGTCTGTGACGTATGACTGATAGACATCGCGCTTCGCTTTATTGAAGGGGGCTCGCGTTCATTCTCATATTATCATCTGCCCTCTCTTTAGCCTCCCCAAGAAAAAACATATCCAGAACACGACACCCCCTCCCCCCTCCTGAGGGAACGCGCTTGTTGCCGCGTGACTTCGCTTACAGAAAAAGAAGGTTTTAGAACTTCATCTTCAATAAGTTTCCTTGTAGCGCACTTTAAAAACGGGAACAAATGAAGGCACATATAGATAGACAGAGCGCTAACTTTCAACATAGTTTAGTCTGGGAAACCAGGGAACATTTATGCACCTGTCTGCCGAGACAGTCATGTCAGCACGTGAATAAAGACTCAGCATAAATATAAGTGCATACGTACATATATACACACATACACTTATAACCTCAATGTTTGCAAAGATATGTTAAATCTTTTTTCTGAAAGTGCTATTGACGGCTGATCGACACACATATCTCCGAGTGCTGCAATCTGTTCAGCTTCAATTATAAGCCAATGAAATGAAATGAAAAAACTTTATTTCAGCCCTGCAGGACGCGCTTAGAGCGTAGCGGGCGTCTCCCACGTAAGGACCGACAAGGAGTACCTGGCGGCCGCTTCGTGGGCCTGCTGGACGGCCCATTGCTGGTCGGCGAGAAGTCAGCTCCTGAGGAACCTCTCCCACTTGCTTGATGTAGAGTCGGGAAGAGTTGTTCTACACTCCCAGAGCATGTGTGCGAGTGTCGCTGTGTGTCCACATGATGGGCATGTGTCACTGGGGTATGCATCGAGATAATAAACGTGAAGCGTGGCAAGGTTTGGGTACGTGTGTGTCTGTAATAGGCGTAGGGTTAATGCCTGCGGTAAGTTAAGTTTCGGATGTGGGGGTGAAAAAATGCGGCGTTCCAGGTAAAAGTGCTTTGTAATTTTATTGTACGTAATTGGTGCATCCTGATTGGTATCTAACCCAGCAAGATGGGGTTGCTCTGTGGCAGTGCGGTCGGTAAGAGCGCGCGCTGCCCCATGTGCGATCTCGTTGAGGTTGGATAGGGCAGCCGGCACATGGCCGAGATGGGTGGGGAACCAGATGACAGTGTGGTGCTTCAGGGCACTCGGGTCCATTTTGCGCAGGATACGTAACGCCTGGTCGGAGATGACTCCACGTTCGAAGGCTTTAATCGCCGGCCTGGGGTCGCTGTAGATGAATTCCCGTTTGCTGTCGAGCACAGCTATAGCTATAGCTACTTGCTCCGCTACTTCGGAGTTTCGGGTGAGAATTCTGGCAGAGTTAAGAGTCTGCTGCGCGGATGATACCGCGACCGCGGCGAAGGCTCCGTTGTTGCGATAGGCAGCGGTGTCCACGAACGAGACGTTGTCCGCTTCCATGTCTATGCGCTTGAGAATGGCGGTCGCCCACGCAAGGCGCCTGCCTCTGTTGTATTCGGGGTGTACATTTCGTGGAAAGAGAGCGATCGTGATAAGGCCGCGGATTTTACGGAGAATTATAGTCAACTCTGAGGGGTCCCTGGCCCTCGAGGAGAAGAATCTGAGCTCGCGCAGAATATGGCGGCCCGCCTTGGTGGTGGTGAGTCGGGTCAATTGCACGCGTTCCTAAGCTTCGGCGATCTCTTCTAGCGTGTTATGTACGCCAAGCGTGAGGCGGTTCTACGATGGGGTGGTGATAGGGAGGCCAAGGACTCGTTTGACCACCTTGCGAATAAGCGCATTGAGTTGATCGCGCTCAGCACGTAGCCATTTGTGTATAGCGGCACCGTAGGTAAAATGGCACAAAACAAACGCGTGTACGAGACGCAGCAGGTTGTCTTATTTGAGGCCATGCCGCCTGTTGGCTACTCTACGTACGAGTCGTATGGCATTCTCAGTCTTAGTCCTGCAGCTTGTGTACTGTTTGGGTGTTGGTTCCGTGGGACTCGATGATCATGCCGAGGACCTTGATGGTGTCTATTCTGGGTACAGTACGACAATCTCTGGTGTGAAAGGTGATATTGCGTTCCACTGGAGGTTTCCACCCTTTGGGCTTGGCACCCTGGCGTTTGGGCAAATATATCATCAGCTCCGACTTCGCGGGTGAGCACCTGAGACCGGTGAGGTCGAGGTAAGACTCGGCGGTGTCGACAGCCTCTTGCAGGGCGGACTCAATCAAGCCATCCGACCCTGTGGAGCAACATAGGGTTACATAATCCGCATAGATAGTGTGATTTAGCCCGTTGATTTCTGAAAGTCGTTTGGAAAGCCCGATCATCATGAGGTTGAAGAGCATGGGTGAGAGGACGGATCCCTCACGAGTGCCCCGCTGTCCGAGCTCCACTTCTTCCGAGACTAGGTCTGCTACGCGGAGGACGGCTCGGCGTCGAGTAGGAAAAGAGCGGATAAAGCAGTAAAATCGATGACCTAGGCCAAGGGCTGCGATCGCTTTCATGATTGACGAGTGCGTTATTGTATCTAAGGCCTTTTCTAAATCGAGACCGAGTATTGCACGAGTGTCCCGAGTGTTTCCGCCATCTAGAATTTGATGCTTTAGGAGTAACATGGCGTCTTGAGGGGATAACCCTGGTCGGAAGCCAATTATGTGGTGCGGGATGCAGTCGTTATCTTCGAGGTATCTACCAACCCTGTTGAGGACGACGTGCTCAGCCACTTTGCCCACGCACTACGTGAGAGATATGGGGCGTAGGTTATCTAGGCTCGGTGCCTTTCCCGATTTGGGTATGAGAACCGTGTGAGCTAGTTTCCAGGCATCAAGTATCTCACCCTTTTCCCATATTTTATTGATAGTGTAGGTGAGGTAAGTGACGGAGGAATCATCCAGGTTGCGTAGGAGCTTGTTGGTGATGTCATCGGAGCCAGGGGCTGAGCGGCCATTGAGCTCATGGAGAGCTCGGCGCACATCTTCAGTAGAAAAGTCGGCGCCTAAGTTAGTGTTGTCGCTGCCAGAGTACTCAGGGTGAGGGGTCACAGGGCCCGTGGGAAGCGAGAGATAATTTTCCACGAAGTTCTTGACAACATCTTCCGGTGACACTGTCCGTTTAGCCTGATGAAGTATCTTCACGATCGAATGACGCTGATTTGTGCGGGTGTTCGTTTCATTGAGGAGGTGTTTGAGAAAGTTCCACGTTTTTCCATTTCGAACCTGATCATCAATCGAGTTACAAATTTCGTCCCACTGCTGTTTTGAAAAGATGCGGCAGTGATTCATCATGGTCTTGTTCAGCTGAGATATGCGCTTGCGTAACCTCCGATTAAGGCGCTGGCCCTTCCACCGGGCCAATAGAGACTGTTTGGCCTCAAGTAGGTGGGCGAGATGACTGTCCATCTTTTCGGTTAGAAGGTCTGTGCTGATAGTTTTGGTTGCCTTGTTTACATCAGCTTTCAGCTGGGCCGTCCACGTCTCGAGGCTCGTTGGGGAATCGGGAGGAGGTCGTTCTGCGTGGGTCTTACGAAGGAGGTCCCAGTCGACCCACGTGTACGACTTGGTCTTTCTGCTCACTGCGGGGAGGTGTACAGCCAATATTGGCACGTTTCTTAAGACAAACTTGGTTTATTGGGTTCGTTGAATCGACTAGCCAAGCAGCAGCTCAGACAGATCGTCTTTGTCTTCTTCCACTCCCGGATCTCACCCAAGCATATCAGGTGGCATAAGTCCCCCCTTTGAAAGCATCGACTCGATGCTCGTAACGAAAAAAAAATGAAGGCATATACACGCAGATACAGAGAACCAAAGGAGGGAGAGTGCCAGTACTCGCAGCCCAAATGAGGAAATTGCGCCAATGCTTGCGCCAAGCGCAAAAACAAAAGGCATAAAAACACAGGAGAACACGAACAGCAGAAGCAGCAGCACAATGTCACGGCTTGTCGCAACACGTGAACCACAAAAGCTACTGTGTTAAGTACGGCTTCAGCCTAACGACATGCACGGTTTCGGGCCGAAGCTGTCGACGAGAAGACGCTGCGCCGTCCGGAAATACCTCGTAGGTAAGATCGGTGACACGTCTAAGAACCTTGTACGGTCCAAAATAACGGCTTGGGAGTTTTTCGGATAAGCCTGGTCGCCGGACAGGGGTCCATACCCACACTCGGTCCCCAGGGTGGTAGGTGACGTTTCGATGGCAGAGGTTGTAACGTCGTGCGTCTTCATCTTGTTGGCGACTGGTGTTTATGCGAGCTAGCTGACGAGCTTCTTCGGCGTATTGAGTGTATTCCTCAGCGTCTGGAGCGATTTCATTGCTTAGGTCACATGGAAGCATAGCATCGAGCATGGTTCGCACGTTGCGTCCGTAAACGAGTCGGAAAGGCGGAAATCGCGTTGTTTCTTGCATTGCCGTATTGTATGCAAACGTGATGTACGGAAGAATTTCGTCCCAGGTTTTGTGTTGTACGTCAACGTACATTGACAGCATGTCCGCTATGGTCTTGTTAAGCCTCTCTGTCAGTCCATTCGATTGCGGGTGATAAGCCGTCGTTTTTCGATGAGTTGTGCAGCTCAATTTAAAAATGTCCTCTATCATTCGTGCTGTAAATGACGTCCCTCTGTCCGTAATCACGCATGACGGGGCACCATGCCGTAGGACGATTTGGTGCACGAAAAACTGCGCGACTTCAGAGGATGTGCCACGGGGTAACGCTTTTGTTTCAGCATACCGAGTGAGACAATCTGTCGCAACTATAATCCTTTTGTTCCCAGAGGACGACAAAGGGAAGGGTCCAAGAAGGTCCATTCCCACGAGGTCAAACGGTGTCTGTGGTGGTGCGATCGGCTGGAGCAGGCCTGCGGGTCTCACAGGCGGAGTCTTGCGACGCTGGCACTCACGGCAGCCTTTCACGTATCGGTGTACACTTGTTGGTAGTCGTGGCCAGTAATACTGTTGGCGAACTCTGGCGAGATTTCGCGAATAGCCCAAATGTCCTGACGTGGGCTCGTCGTGGCACGCAAGGAGGATCTCGTCCCGCATTTCGGTAGGAACAACAAGTAGGAAGGCTTTGTCGCTACCACGGGCGTTTTTCTTGTAAAGAATACCTCTTCTTAGACAAAAAGAGGACAGTTCGCGAGCAATGTGTCGAGGGACCTGAGAGTTCCGGCCTTCCAGGGAATCAATAATTGGGCGTAATTCGTCGTCTGCCCGCTGTTTTGAGATAAATTCGAAATCGCTGACTGCTCCGAGAAAGGCATCTTCATCCTCGGAGCCCCTGACAGCGTGCCCCACAGGCGCTCGAGAAAGCGCGTCGGCATCTTCATGTTTGCGCCCTGACCTGTACACAATCGTAATATCGAACTCCTGCAAACGCAAACTCCACCGAGCGAGACGGCCGGATGGATCTCTGAGATTTGCCAGCCAGCAGAGCGAGTGGTGGTCAGACACCACTTTGAAGGGACGACCGTAGAGGTAAGGCCTAAACTGGTGGAGCTGCTGGGTACAACGTTTCGCAATCCACCCGATGCCCAAGACCCCGTCCAGCAGCCGGAACACAAGCCCTGCACCCGTGGACACTCCTGTTCACACAGTAAGCCGCCGCCAACGAGGCCTACCACCTGAGACACCGACCTTTGACGCAGCGACTATGACTTCGACACAAGATCCCGTGCAAGCTCCGACACCTTCCACGCCGATCTACTGCACCGTCCAGAACCCGCTCATGCCTAGCCCCTTTCATGGAGAGCAGCATGAAGATGTTGATAACTGGCTGAGTGAGTTCGAACGTGTCGCCGCGATAAATTACTGGGATGATGCCGCGAAGCTCCGGAACGTGTACACTTGCCTGAAGGACGGTGCCAAGACGTGGTTTTTGAACAGGGATGATGTTCTGACATCTTGGCGCGAGTTCCAGCGTCGCCTTCTGGAGACCTACAGGAGTCCCGACCGCCGCGAACGAGCGGAGCGTGCACTACAATCACGCATCCAGATGCCAAACGAGACCGTCTCGATGTACGTTGAGGACATGACACGGCTTTTCAAGCGAGCGGATCCTGCAATGGCAGAGGAAAAAAAGTTGCGCCACCTCATGCGTGGTGTGAAGGAACAACTTTTTGCTGGTTTGGTGCGTAGTCCCCCTAAGAGTGTTGCTGAGTTCCTTACTGAAGCGGCAACAAAGGAGCAAGTACTGCACCAACGGTCTGCCCTGTTTGACCGTCAAGTGAATGCTGCCTCAACCCCCGAAATTTTCGCCACCCCTGCGAGCAAGAGCCCCGAATGGATTCGCGAGATCATCCGATCTGTCGTCCGGGAAGAAATGGAAAAGATATACGGGACAAGACCAATCGATGTTGGTTCTATCACCAGTGTCATCCGTGACGAGGTCCAACAGGTGTTGCACGCCCATCGTTTTCCGCTGATGTCGGTTGATCCGGAAACGGCTCCTGTGTCTACTGACAGTCGCCGTCGTACGTACGCGGAAGCCTTGCGATCTGCCACGCCTCGTTCTGGTCAAGGAGTCCCGACCCAGCCAGTGCCGCACGTCCCGATCCAGACAGTGCCGCACGTTCCGCTTCAGACAGTTCCATACGTCCCGGTCCAGACAATGATGCCGTCAGTCGCAATTCAGTCGGCGCACGCTGGTTTGGACATCGATGGTCGCCGTGCACCGACGCGCAAGTCTGATATCTGGCGTACGCCGGACAGACGACCCCTCTGTTATCATTGCGGTGAGGCTGGTCACATTTACCGCGAAAGCCCATACCGGCAACTTGGCCTGCGTGGATTTTCCGTCAATTCGCCTCGTCCCCAAATTGGTCAAAGGCCGAGGGACATCGAATAATATCTCGCGCAACAGCGTGCACCCTCTACACGACGTCAATCACGGTCACCATCTCCGAGGAGACCCGCAGCCACTGGGTCACGTTTCAATGTGACGGCACGGGAACGCTCTCCAAGCCCCCGTCGGGAAAACTGAAGGCAGCGGCCTTCGGGGGCAAGATCGCTGGGACTCAAAGTGCGGAAGACCTCCCATCGACGCTTGCACGCAACACGGAAGACATTCAACCAGAGAATAATCGCAGTACCGAAGGAACGCCGAAATCCACATCTGAACCCAGTGACCGCGTGTCACTTGACATACCTGTGCTGATTGACGGTTTTCAGGTCAATGCATTGATAGACACTGGTGCAGACTATTCGATTATCAGCGGGAGGCTAGCAAAAGATCTCAGGAAAGTGATTACGCCGTGGAATAAAACGCGAATTCGAACTGCTGGAGGACACGTTGTAACACCACTGGGTCGCTGTACGGCAAGAGTTAAAATTCGTGCGTCAACGTTTGTGCTCAGCTGCCTCGTTCTGCGCGACTGTTAACGTCAGCTGATTATCGGCATGGACTTCCTTCGGGAATACGGTGCCATCATAAATCTCCGTGAACGCATCGTGACCTTCTCGACTCAAGGCGCAACAGATCGAGACGCTGGTAACTGCCATAGACCTGCGCTGCGTGTTGCTGATGACAGTGTGACGCTGCCGCCCCGAGCGACTGTTCCCATCAAAGTCATTTGTGAAGACCTCCGGGACGGTGACGTGGTGGCTGAAAGCAACCTATCACTTCTGCTACTCCAAGGTGTATGTGCTGCCCGAAGTGTTGTGCGTGTCCGTAACGGACAGTCACAAATACTAGTTACGAACTTCAACTACGAGCACCGGGATCTTTTCCGCGGAACCACCATAGCCTATGGAGACCCTGTTGCCGACGTCACGGAGTGCTTCGCGTCCGAGGAAACGCATGAGGATGAAGAATTCCTAGACCACATCGACATTAATTCGACGCTGTCAGACAAGAGAAAGGCTGCACTTCATGACCTTTTAAAGGAGTTTCGGTCTTGCTTCGCCTCTTCTTCCAAAGTCCATCAAACACACCTCGCCAAGCAGCAGCTCAGACAGATCGTCTTTGTCTTCTTCCACTCCCGGATCTCACCCAAGCATATCAGGTGGCAATATGAAGTGGTCGCTACCGAGATCTACCGCGAGGATGGACCAGCGGGCGTCGGAGATGTTCTTCACGAAGCATAGATCCGGCGTAGTATCTCTTTGCGTGGACGTACCAGTGCGAATGGGGGAGGCCTTGTCCGTAATGAGAATAAGGCCCATGTCATTCGCATTTTTCCATAGCTCGTTACCTTTGGGTGTGTCGCACTTGTAGCCCCAGGCGCTATGCGTGGCGTTAAAATCGCCTGCAATCACTAGCGGGTTAGGCCCCGCGAGACAGACAGCTTTCTGGAACAAGCGTGTGAATCGTTTTCTATGGTGGCTGGGACTTCTGTATATATTGAGCATGTACACGCTTTGTTGTGATATGTTGCCAGGGAGAATTTCGACCATACCGTGTTCAATTTCGGGCACATCGAGACTGTGCGCTGTGAAGGTAATCTTGTTAGCGACCAGGGTGGCGCTACCGCGTCCTCCCGAGGGGCCTGGCAACCACTGGTATTCGGAAAACGTGGCGGTTGGTACTACAGCGTTTTGTAATAGCATGATGTGAGGTTTGGCTTCGGGGCTATGGAGGTATTGCTGCAGGAAAGCTTTCTTGTGTGTGAAGCTCCTGCAGTTCCATTGCCAGATTCGCAACTCGTCAATTGGCCTGGCCATCTTGAAGCATTTAGGAGTCGGCCTGAGCACCCGGCGGGGGCATAAGGGCCGCGTGATGCGGTGGACTGGGCATGGCTGTTCGTTGCGACAACGGCTTACCCGCGGAAACGGCAGGGGTGACGACGTGATCAAGATATTGCTCCACTTGGCCCTAACGATTACCATGTACCGCGAGAGTAGACTGCACGAGAGCCATGCTTTCGCCAAGAAAGCGAAGGCTTTCCTTAATGGCCGATAGCGTGCTCTTAATGTCGTCTAACTCTGCCTTCAAAGCTGGCTGGTCGTGGGCGACCGCGCATTTCTTGGGTGCGCTCTCGCCGTCGTCGTTACCGGCGCCTACGGGTTGCGGCTGCAACGGGGTGACTGCATTGTCGGCGTTGTCGGTTGTGGGCGTAGCAGCGCGTGCGTTTCTGTCAGTTTTTAGTTCGGCAATTGCGACTGTGAGTTTTCGTGTTGTTTCTTTCATCATCGCATTTTCGTGCTTTAAGATCGCTATTTCAGATGTGGTGTGTGTATCATGCTCTGGTAGTGAACCCGACCCTACCTGTGATGGAGTGTTTCCTTTTCTCCGGACGGCGTCCGCCCAAGTGAGAGGTCTCCGCTTATTCTTGTTGGCGTTGCCTGGCGATGGTGGTGCTGATGGGCTAGGCGATTATTGACGTGAGACCCCGGTGAGACTGTGGTGAGGCCTGGAACCGGCGTGAGGCCCGGAACCAGAGTGGGAGCTGGAGCGTGACCTGGGCAGGGAACCTGAACGGGAACCGTGACGTGAACCAGAACGGGACCTGGAGTAGCCTCGCGATATAGATCTGGTTGGGGTCCCACTTCGCGCGCGGCTGGAATGAGTCCGAGGGTGGCTCCGGGACCTCGATACACGCATGGTGCGGTTCCTGGGATGACTCCGGGATCGGGACGGGGATCGGCTGCCATCGGATCGACCGTCTGTAGAAAGCTTCGAGGCCTGATCGTCATCAGCGGTTGCGTTGAACTCGTTCATTTTTCGTAACTGTTGTGTCGCGTCGAGTGTGCTCGCTCCCATCGTCGTCGGCGCACCACGTATGGAATGTGGTAGCGTTCTTTACATTCCCTGTCGGCAGTGAGGTGAGATCCTCCGCAAAGCTTGCATGTTGGTGTGCAGCGGTGTTCTTTTTCGGGGTTTGGCACGCTGCAGCCTCTGCAGATAACGTCTCCAGGGTTCGGGCACACGTCCGCTCTATGGCCGAGCTGACCGCAGGTGTAGCAAATATCTATCTGTCTACGGTATAGTGTACATTGAAATAGCACCGATCCGTATCGCACAAAATTGGGCACACGATGTCCATCGAAGGCCACGATCACTGCGGTGGTACTTCCGATGCGAGCCAAGTTATTTCAAATTTGCTTCTAGCTATTATTCTGGTGTTTTCAAATATTTAGGGAACATTGATGCTGTTTGCAACGTTGGGCAAAAAGACCATCACTAGCATTTTTTTTTCGACTAGGTTGCGTGAACACAAAAATAAAGTTGGAAAAAATGCTAGTGATGCTCTTCTCACACAATATTGCAAAACGGCATCAATGTTCTCCTATCTTTTAAAAGACCACAATAGTTCAACGAAAACACCAGTATTTTTTACGGCTACTGACATCGCACAAAACACGAACCTCTAGCATTTCGTAACCTATAGAAATGTGGTCTCCACAACCCGGATCAAATCTGCTGGCGGTGGCTGAGCAGCCAAGCGCCATATATTCAAAGTACCACCAGGGCGGTCAGTCTTCAATTGTGTAGTGTACTTCCTTTCACGTGTCACATTCCTTGAAGTTATTCCCTCCACCTTCTCGTTCCTTCGCAATTACAACTGCACCAACTTCTCCCAAGTAGGCGTAAAACGTGCTTACTGGCTGGTTCGTAAGACATTACGGCATATAGCAGCGCGCACCAGGTCACACAAAGAACAGGCACACTAAGAGACGAGACCAAGCTCTGCTGTCTACACTCAGATAGACTACACACAGCGCCTCTGTCGTCTCTTAGAGTACGTGTTTGTTGTTTAACTTTGTGTGGGATATCGTATGTCATAAATAGACGCAGCCACTTGAGCTAAAAAAAATCAGTGGCGAGACCAAAGGAATGCGGTATAGACTTGACTGCAACTGAGTCGAGTCTTCCGACTCGTAGAGAGTTGTGAATCTACACACTTTGCTCGCATACGTTAGTACTATCTGTTCAAAATATTGTTTTAAGAAAGGTCTAACTATACAAGGCGAGCCACTGAAATATATCCTTGAAAGTCGGAATCTGTGTGGCGACACGTGGTCCCGTTCTTGTTTATAGTTGTCGACTGAAGTTATTTTACACTTGGACTGAACCAATCGAGCTGTGGTCTGTTCTGTAATCTAATGCGTTTAATTAAGAAGACGGTGATAAAACGAACACGACAGTTCGTATCGTGAGAGCACTATCCACATACGAGTACAGTCCGATGTATGTATTTGTACTGTCAGGAAACGGGAGCTAACACAGACGTCACCTAATAAGGTGCAACAGGCAGCTGAGCAGCTATTTCTTTGTAGGTTTTCAGATTATCTTTGTAGGTTGTCCAGAAGAGGACTTGAATTCTCGAGGCCTATACGGGATGACATTAAAGAATAGTTACAAGGGACATCAGTCTGTCTTAAATGCGAGGCATTGTTACCAATGCCATCACGGCAAGGGAGCACTAAAACGGCCCGCTACCGGCAAGCACGCGTAGTTGCGTATTAAGATATTCAGCTGCTCTTCACACGGTTATTGTACATTCCCTTCTAAAACCCTCCCCTGAGAATAACTCGTGTCTCCAGGAACCAAGCGAGAAAAAATAATAACCCAGAATAAAAGAAAAGACCTGCTCGTTGCTGTAACCCACCTTCCTCACATCACTGTCAAGCAGTGCCCTCCGGCCAATTTGCGCACCAGAATTTGCAATCCAAGTGCGGTAATAAATATTTCTTATATGATGTGTCAAAATACTTGTTTTTATCAGCACTTTTACATATGCATGCTCGAAAAATATGATAGCAGCAAAAAAAAGAAGAAAAATTATGAAACGAGGCCCACCTTTTTACTCAACGACACATGCATAATGTGAAAAGAAGTACGAGGGCAAAAGCAGTGCATTTTGGAAAGCACGCAAAGTTAAATAGCGCGAACAGGTGGCTCCAAGTTTCGCGGTTAGATAAATCTTCTTGCTCGTCCAGCTGTTGGGTTATACGCAGATTTCCCCCTTTGTGCTTGCCATATTACCATTTTTTTCTCGGTGTATTCCCTTTCTCACAGGACCTGCACTTCGTCCCAGAATACCGTCGAAGTTCCGAGAACCATCTTCTCACTGCTCATGCCCATGCCCGCGCGAACCATTTGCAGACGGGCAATGTGTTTGCTTTCGCTAAGAAAACTCATTGTCTGCCTCGAAGACCCACCTCGTATATTATCTTCCTTTTTTTTCTTTTGCAGTTGTACTCTCAAGTTGAAGCAAAAGTGAGAAAAAAGAAGATCAAGCGCAAACAAAGCAGGCAATCTCGAAAAAACCTTCTTGCCGGCAGATTCGAGATTCTGGGAACAGTAAACACGTACGCAATAAACGCGAAAGAACTAGGACCGCAAATAAACGAGTATTGCTGGAGAAAAAATTAAGCAGCATTAGGTGGAAGTAGGTTCGTAGCTTTCGCGTTGTCTTCGCACAAGAATTTACACCACTCTCACTTTTTTTTTTCAACGAGAAGCAGAAAGCAAGGACGTGAAAGCGGAACACAACCTTTTCTGTGTCTCTGACCTCTGAAGATTTGCGCCCTAGAAAAATGATTCAGCGAAATTACTCAAACTCACTATTGCCATGACCTGCCAACAACTTACTAAAACAAGGTAAAAAAAACACTCCAACTAAAAGTGATGTTCAGCGCTTGCTGTTCTGAACCCGTGCGTGTTTTATCCGGGGAAGGAGCAAGAAGTATTGCATTAGTTTTTGCATATTTTTATTAGCTAGAGCTTTCTTGATCTATCCCTCTATTATGTTTGTGAATGACGTTATGCTTGCGCTTAGTGATTGATCTTTATCAGGTGCGTAATGGAAAACTCGAGGACGATGAGGGAGAGAGCGACAGTATAAGCCTTTCACCCCTGTTGTTGATCGAGTCTGGAATAAAACAAACTTCGCCCCGCTGCGGTGGTCTAGTGGCTAAGGTACTCGGCTGCTGACCCGCAGGTAGCGGCTTCAAACCCCGGCTGCGGCGGCTGCATTTCTGATGGAGGAGGGAATGTCGTAGGCCCGTGTGCTCAGATTTGGGTGCACGTTAAAGAACCCCAGGTGGTCGAAATTTCCGGAGCCCTCCACTACGGCGTCTCTCATAATCATATGGTGGTTTTGGGACGTTAAACCCTACAAATCAATCAATAAAACAAACTTCGCAGTCATAATGGGTGAAAAAATGAAAAATACCGGATGACGTGCTTCTCTCAAAGACCTTTCATTGGTTTCTGGCTTTCCGCCGCACGGATGGAAAGTGAACAGTTTTCTGAATGCAAAATCAGGGTTTTTGAGTCGTGATTATTGTCGAAAAAACACGCGTAGCCAATCATTGATTGATATGGGGAGTTTAACATCCCAAAATTACCATAAGGTTATAAAAGACGAGGTAGTAGAAGGCTCCGGAAATTTCGACGATGGGGGGTTCTTTAACATGCACCCATATCTGAGAACACGGGCGTACAGCATTTCGCCTCCATCGAAAATGCTGCCGCCGTAGCCTGGATTCAATCCCGTTCCCTGCGGGTGAGCAGCCAAGTACCTTAGCCACTAGACCACCACGGTGGGCCGAGCGTAACCATAACCCTGTGCTTTAAAGACTGAAGTGAAACGTCCTACTCACTTAAGTAATGAGGTAAACTGGGCACACTCCATTCCCCTTGAGAAGAGTAGCACCCACTTGTCATGTACTACTTAAGTAACGGCTGCGACTCCAATGGCACAACACAAATGTTGCTGCCAACATGGAGTTTTAACTTAAACACGCATCACTGCCTCCTGCGTGGTACATGAAAAGAAAAGCAAAAGACTGCTTTAAGCATCACAGTGTGACCGTTATAACGCCCGTTTCACAAGAGCTTCTCACGTAGACACTCACAAGTCGGTTAGATGTGCACGTTCTTTTTATTGCGATGCTCTCGGCTGGATCTTGCCGCTGGCGTCGGCGTCGCTATCACTCACTGATATATATATATATATATATATATATATATATATATATATATATATATATATATATATATATATATATATATATATATATGCGAGAAACAGCAATAACCGAGGAAAAGACTCCGGTACGCGGAATCAAACATGGGACCTCAGAGTCGTGGATGCGGGGCGCTAATCACTAAGCCACGGAGCAGCACGTCCTTCAACGTTCAAACGCCAAGATATTTATAGCTACCACTTACCGCTGGTGACAGGCATTTTGGGGGGAACCATCGCGTTTTCAGCATTACCAGCGAGATGGCGCAATGAGCGTGTGCCGCCGCGTCGTAACGCACGCTCTCATCTCCCACGCGTACTTTGCCCCGCGGAGAGAAGCGGGGGACGCTCGCCCGCGTACCTTTATCTCGTGGTGGGGAGGATCGTACGTCTTGGCTGGTCTTTAGCTTTCACCGGGACGATTCTGTTGTAGTTACTGGACACACAAAGGTCACTGCAATCGTTGCACAGTCTCTTTTGTGAAAAGAGCACTCTTTTCAGACACAGCCAAGTAACAACTAAGACGGTTATTCGCGTTTATCTGTACCTGTGAGTACGTTTTGTGCATTACTTGCGCCTGAGAAACGCGTGGCTTGTTTTGATCTGTTTGCCATTCGGCGCGTGACCTTCCAATTAGTTGCTATCGCGTTCATTGCTTCTTCTTTGCAGCAAAGCTGTGTCTTTTTTTTATTATCCGCAGTAGGTGGTTAAGCGTATTTCTATGCTTACCCATCGTGGTTGCTTATCACGTAAGATGCCGCGCTTCTAAGGTAGAGGACACGGGTTCGATTCACTGCCATGGTGACCGCATATCGATGTCGACGAAATGCAGAGAACCGCACTGCACATTGACAATAGGTGCACGTTAAGAGTCCCTAGGTGGTATAATATATCCCAAGAGGTAGTGTCTCATAATTGCACGAGGTTTTGGTGTGTAAAACATAATAAGTTATAGCTGATGAATCGCTGCTTTCGTCAGTACATTCAAATTTTCTATTTAGACCGCGTCAAAACATATACACGAAGACACGAGAACAATACGGCTTCCTTTTGAAGATCAGTTACTATGTACATAACAATATGTGGCAGGATTCTCAACAATAATATTTATGTTTATTCGTAACAACGCAACATTTTTAGTACATCTTGAAGTACTGACAGCAGTGCTGTAGTTGATTTTGCTTTGATTTTGCTATCTTTTTTTTCGGTTCTAATAAACTAGCATTTCATTTCTTACAACGTTTTTATTTCACTTTTGATTTTTTTTGGCGTTTATTAGTACCACTAGGCGGACAACGTGAATAACGTGTTGTTACAAAATTTCTATCGGAAGTGGCCTATTTTTTTATGGAGCATCAAATATAAAAACGAATAAATAGATGATGCAGAAATGAGCTCTCCAACTTTTTAAGTGCTCTGTCTCCCTCTTTCAATGTGTGAAATCTCCGAAAATAAGAATTTAGAAAATTTTTTTTTGTTTTCGATACGGTATTCCCGTTCGGTACTCGGATCGCACTCAGTTCCTGACCCCGCTGTTTGCGAGGTCACGCATGGCGTGTGCCTTTAAAGAGCACCCATTCATCGGATAAGTATATTCGTCCTCTTCCCATACCACATTGTTGACGATAGTTTCCGGTGTCCACTAAAATCTGCATATAAAGACACCAACTGCGTATTACCCGCCTTTTTTTCGATGTTGTGTGCCTTTCTATGGAAGGTATTCATTTACAACGCCACACGGGGCGTCTGACTCAGGGAATAACAGGTGGTGGCAAAGCGCGTTCCCGTACAACTGCTAGTTACCGGTTTCCACAGCCACTAATTACCATACTAGTTCACCTTCCGTCAGAACTACGACCACAATTACTTCTACGCGTTAAAAAACCACACCACAAACGCCGTCTCATTGGAACCACGTATGATTTTCCTTTCAATTACAGTGAAAGCTAATCGCACGTTCTGTTTGGCTCGATATAAGGTATGTAGAAATCGTTTTGTTTAATTAGAGTCTCGTAATTAAAAGCAATACTCATAGAAGGACTTCTTATTGCAATTCAAGTGTCGTGGATGGCCTAATTATTAGCGTAAAGAAAGTGTCAAGAATAGCGTTCTTCGATGAGCACGTTTGACTCACGCTTTTGACACTCACTTCATTGTGTCACGTATGGTACGCTACTTTCGATTCACTTTATCTTGAAAACACTGCACAACCTGAGTCCCTCCCTTTCAGCGTAATTATACTGCCCATATCTATAATCATCCAGATTACGGGACACTGAGCTTAAGACGAGACAAAGTTGTTACCGACCGAAGAATTTCAAAAATTGAGTAGCGTTTTATGCCGGTCCCGTCGACAAAGATGGATAGCTTCTCCACATATGAAGCTGTAATTCAGAAGAATTTAAAGAACGAAGATCTTGAAGCTCCAGATACGGTTCCTGAAGCTCTAGATACGCTTCCACCATGGTTGCCACAGCCAGCTGCGGACGTTAGTACTTGCGCCGGACTTTCGACATTCTTGCGCGCTTTCTGACATGCTGCCTGTACCTTTTTTACGCAAGTAGAAGACCACTGGAAGGCGTATTTGCACACGCCTTCCAGTGCTAAGCGCAAGGAGGTTACACACGATCATGAATCACCAACTCGCCCAATCGTCCACCTTGATTAGAAGACCAAGCTTCAGCCAAAAAGGCCCCGTTAAGCCCCGAAGATCAACCATCTAAGCCATTTCTTCAGCTTTACACCACTAGCGTAAACC
This sequence comes from Rhipicephalus microplus, assembly GCF_043290135.1. Taxonomy (NCBI): domain Eukaryota; kingdom Metazoa; phylum Arthropoda; class Arachnida; order Ixodida; family Ixodidae; genus Rhipicephalus; species Rhipicephalus microplus. Next base: position 939,440 of record NW_027464623.1, read on the forward strand.
TCCTCTTTTAGATGCGAAGCATCTATGAGCTAGCCCAATCTCGTGGCGTCCGTGCTTTATTGCGCACGGGTGTCCTCTCCCTATCTGGCCTCACAACGCCGACTGACTGACTGAATAACTTTATTTTATCCTGAGGAGGCGATGAACCCCTAAGGGGCCCCGTCTGCGGGCCACACCCATGACGGTACTGGGAAGTCAAACTCGACGGCCGTGTCATGAGCCCTGTGTACGGCTCGAAGTTGGTCGTCCTCGTGGGGACTTGTGAGGAGAGCATCTCAGTCCTTTTCTGTGATTGGAGACCCGTCGTCCGAGCAAAACTCGGGGCATTGCCACAGCATATGCTGTAAGCTGCCTCCTGAGATGTCACATCGGGGGCACCCCGGCCTTCGTTCGCATACGAATCTCGCATAAACTGCCGGTGAGGGATATGTTCCTGTTTGTAAGAGACGGACAGCTATTGCTTGCGGTTGTTTGAGTCGAGTGTGCGGTAACGAAAACTCTCGCCGTTCCAGACAATAGTGCCGACAGATTTCATTATAGGTGTGCACCTCACGCAAGCAGCGTCTGCTAGAGAGTTGCGTGTGTCTTTTGAAAAAGTGGCTAACGATTTAGAGTACCGGGTACTCTATGCTATGGGAGAGCTGGAAACCATCTCTGTTAAAGAGAATTGTATTTCTAAAAGAAGCATACATACATAGAACACATTCATAAGTTACATTTTTCGTTTTTAAGACATTGCTGATATATCCTAGTATACATTCAAATGCACAACCGGAACTGTGTGTACCTGTAAACGGAAATTTTAACGTGCACAAAAAAAGTATGCGCCAGGGTACGTACAATTCATAAAAAGTAGCATAAAAACATTTTAGAAAATGCGTATATGAATAAATAAATACCCATACAATAATAAATACAAGTTTAGGGAAATCACAAACACTAGCCTACCTTCTCAGTAAGGCATGGCATAGCCATGGCAAGGCAAGGCATGGACACTTTGTTCTTTCCGAGAAGAATAAATTGTGTTGACCACTGCAGGAGCAAAGCTTCCTCCCCCAGAATGAATAACTGTTTGTTCAGATGTGTTAAAGTCATGGTTCGTAAGCGATGTAGCAGAGGAAACATGGCCCCTGAGGGCGTCCCCGCAGGCAAGCCAGTCCCCTCCGCTCCCACAATACAAAAGCACCAATACAGATTATCAACTCTACAAAAATGCCCCTGTGCCATGACTGCCATTGCATGCTGACTTGAAACATGCTATTCACCAAACGCCAGAAAGTACGTGCCACAGAACAATGGTGAAGTAAATGATTTAGAGTTTCCGTCCGGCCGCACTGCGGACACGATGCGGAGGGTGCCACATCCCACGCCGCAATGCGGTTGGCAGTTGACAACGCCTGCCATTCTCTCAACCAAGTGAAGTCTCGCACTTCAGCGGGCAGGGTCGTGGTTTTTATGAACCATCGTCGACTTTTGTGGAATTTCTTGTGCTGATCATCCTTTAAATCTTTCACAGCATTACATTCACATATTTCAGCGGGTGACATATCCATGAGTGCACAGTCTGGTAAGTTATTTTGCGAAAAATGCAGCTATCGTATAGTAGGTCGGCGGCCGCTCAGCCGCGGGTCCCGTCTGGTCTGCTAACCCAAACAAACGACGGGAAGTTAGCATCTGGTACTTTGTGAGCTGGAGGCCTCGGTATGTCTTATTTGAGATGTGTTTCCATGTGCTTTTCATGGGCGACACCCAACACATAACTTCGAGGTCTGGAGTGCTGAAACCTTCCATTTTTGTTCGTAGGTGAGCTAGTTCTCTGGCGACGCTTTCCGCATGGTCATCCCAAAAGAAGGAGCCACATACGCTTGTTACTCTCAGCGAAACTCGTCGAGGTGGCCGTACAATTTTGCTACATAGAAAAGGGAAGTTCCTATGCTTGTCTTAATGAGATACGCACGTTCGGTAAAAGGTAAGCGAAAAGCCCTCGCGATCTCCATACGTTTATCAACTTTGCGCTTAATTTCATTCCAGGTGGTACGGATACTTCACCGGACGCAAGAAAGGTCACCCCCAGAACCTTTACTCCATCAACCCCCCACTGGACCCCACCGGGAAACTGTTCAGCGAAGGTACGAAAGCGCATTGCTTTACTCTTATCTGGATTGAGTTGCGCTCCCGAGAGGCTGCTGTAGGTGTGAAAAGGTTGCAATAAAGCCCTTTCGCTATCCATATTTCTTAGAAAAAGTGTAAAGTCGTCAGCATAGGCTGCCATTTTCACTTCACTCAGGTCAGGAAGGGGGAATCCGCATATTGAACTACATCTCTTGATCTGTTCTAGCAGTGACTCGATAAAAAGCACAAACAGAAGCGCAGAGAGGGGGCAGCCTTGTCGTATTCCGTGACTCACGGCAATGGGTTCAGTTGTGTGGCCATTCACTACTAAGCAAGCTTCCAGATCAGTATAAAACAGATGAAGAACCTCGCCAAGACGAGTAGGAAAACCAAAGCATTCTGACACGACAAAAAGATAATTGTGCTCAACCCTCTCAAAGGCCTTTTCTTGGTATAGATCTGGTTGTTGCTTCTGTCCGCTCATGCGTCTGTCTGTGTGACCGTCCGTGCGTCTATCCGCCCGTCCGTGTGTGCGCCTGTTCGTGCATCCGCATGTCCATCCGTGCATCCATCCCTGTGTTCGTTCATGTATCTGCCCCTGCGTTCGTTCATGCATCTGCCCCGGCGTCCATCGATGCATCCATTCGTCCATGCAGCCATGCGTGCGTCCGTCCATGCATCTGTCTGTGTGTCCGTTCGCCGATCCGGTCAACACTCCGAGTACCATCATCTCGCATTTTTTCATCATATATTCTGCATACAAAAGCACCGCCATCCAGCGGACATTCCAAGGACTAGACGAGAGGTGGCACACGCACACTTTCTTACGGCTTGCGCTTCGTGTCTGCTTCCCACATTTAACTACCTCGACTTCATGGTATATACTAGTTCACTGTATTCATGGCACTGCGGCCCAACGCTCGCTAAATCTTTCTAAAACCCAGGAGGTTACGCCCAGCAAGTATAACGAAGCAATCCTTTCTTGTCAGATAGGGCTCAATGTACATGCCAGTGGCTGCTAATGGGGAATGAGAGACAGGAGAATTCGGCTTTTAGTTAACGCGCACGCTGGGAGTTTTTTATTGTTCAACAACGCACATGATAAATCTCCTACCGGCACTACCTTGCAGGTCAAAGCATAAGACATGTTGCATACTACGACGAGGGACGAACGGGTGCCGCTTTAAGAAGCTTCGCCCCTAAAAACAAAATGATATGCCTGTGCATGTTTGCTTTTGCTGCGTCTACTCGCTAGGCTACGCGTTGGAAGACTCGGTATTGCGGCGCCTACTTGCTAGGTTGTGTGTTCTGGAGCTACCATCAGATCTCGTAAACTGCAATGCCGAGTGCCTATATGTTCTACTCGATAAGACTGTGCGCCACTGAGCATCTCAACGTATGGAACCGTTGCTCGTTTTTCAAGAGAACCGTTGCGGATACTTCGGAGAACAGCAGGATCTGCAACGTGCCTTTTATTTACAAACGACAGCGCCACTGTACGGGAGCTAAGGCGGAGCAGGAGGAATATCGCGCCTTCAACTGATTCAAATAATCTTGCATATCAAACGTGAGTGCTTCGCCCCTCCGTACTATCCGCACTTTTCCAAGAGTGACATTTTTTTTCACTCGTTGGGAACTTTTTATCTCTGTCTGCTTTAATTAGTTCAGCGCAATTAAGCTGTCCTTCAAAGTATCCCAGTCACATGGTACTGCTGCGTATTTGCACACGCCTTCCAGTGCTAAGCGCAAGGAGGTTACACACTCTCAATCATGTACAAGTGCTGTGTTCATTTTCCATTGGTTCCTAAACAGGGCAGGCTGATCGAAACGCATCTTTACTGACACTGGGGAGTGGTCTGAAATGAGCGGTACGTCTGCGGGGTCATTCAAGACTTCGCTACTACTGACATGCGTAGCTAATACTTCAGAAAGGTAGAAACGGTTTAGGTGGCACTATGAGTTTAGAAAAAGTGGGTAACGATTTAGAGTACTAGGTACTCTACTATGGGAGAGCGTGAATCCGTCCCGTGAGGAAAAGAAATCAAAGGCCAGATAGCCTGGGGGGGGGGGGGGGGTTGGTTAGAAAAAATGGGTAACGATTTAGAGTACAGGGTACTCTACTATGGGAGAGCTTAAAGCCGTCCCGGGGATTGGGGGGGGGGGTTAGAAAAAGGGGGTAACAATTTAGAGTACAGGGTACTCTACTATGGGAGAGCCTGAAGCCGTCCCGTGAGGAACAAAAATCAATGGCCAGATATCCTTTGATCACCAGCTATTCGAACTAAAGACAACTTTTGCTTGCGCTGCACAACCATTCACTGGCGACCAAACATAGGCAATCAATCTGGACCTCCTAATGAGTGCCGGTGGGAGATTTCTCCTGTTCTTTGTTGAACATTTAAAAAAATGCAGCGTGCGCACTAACTAAAGGTAGACTGCGGCTCTCTGTGTAAAATATAAGTCTTCTGTCTCTCATTACCCATTAGCAGCGATTGGCATGTTCCGGCAGGAAACACGGTTCCATCACTGCGGGCTTTGCGCCTGCCCAGGTTTCTCTCCTGCGCCACACCACGATGAGCGCCAGCGTCAACGCTGCCGCCAGTGTAAGCGTTTGCGCCTGCTGCTTCGCATCTACACATGATTTCTTTTCGCGCGATATAGAGTAATTTCTTTAGCACTCAGCTTATTGGGCGTACTTCATAGAACGTACGCCATATACGGCAATACGTAAATGATACGATCGTTCAGGATAGCCTTTTAGAGGTCTTACCTATCATTATATTGATATATATAATCCACACTAGCCTGAAAGTCACTTTACCAGGAGATTATATTAATGTTAAGCAACTAAAACTAAACGTTTCGAAGTGCGTCGTTATGAATTCTGTGTTCTTGTTGAAATTGGGAAAACAGCGCTTCGCAGTTATCATTTAGCGTTGTTCAATTACAATCAAACAGATACTGTCCAATGGTGAAATCTTGAGCTCAGCAAATGAAGCCTTCATAGCTGCACAAAAACTTGGTAACACGCTTGTTTTCCATGCAACCACTTCCAATAGAGCTCATATAGTTCTCGTTTTTTTTTGAATATTCAAAAAAAAAATGTAGGACCCACACTTTTGAAGCCGCCGGATTCTTATATTAAAGGTTTTGTTCCTGTGCTATTGTAGTATGAAAACTTATGCGATATAATAACATACGATAACGTACACTAAGTGCCGACTAACTTGTCAGGACGGCTGCTGAAAATGGATTGAATGATTTCAATGAAAGAGCTCGGAGTTATTTTGCGAGTGGCTAAAGCTGTTGCGGCACTTGACGGAGCACATCTCAACCACACTCTTCTTTGGCTTCTAAGATTCGTGGTCAAGGAGATTGTAGCTTTAAGATCAGTTTCGCTAATGTAGCGAAAGCTAGTTGTCTCGAGAAATACACCAGAGCACATGAAGGCCGTCAGAGTCGCTTTAACAGGCCCCTAAGTCAATAATTACGGTTGCTTTTTTTATTTTTATTACCTCGCACAATGTGTTTACTAAGTAAGGCACATTTTTTTTATTTTAAGTGCTGTTAAGTTTCGTCTGCACTGCATCAGATCTTGTGAGGATGCTCTTGAAACTAGCCACGGAAATATAATGAATGACAACTACATACAAAGAACGGTTGATCGCTTAAAAGCATACTAGATGCCAGTAATCTCTTCCAAGTTGCTTGGTGCACAAACTGAATGAATGCTGTGGGCGTGGTCCTTTCAGTAAGCAGTGGCTGCCTCTGAAGCGAAGACGTCAGCTGTGATAAATGATTCCGTACTGGCTGCTTCCTTTTCTGCGAGCAAGCTTTCTTGCTTTTGACAAGCCAGGATAGTTTCTTCGAGGTTAGACTCAGTAACTTCATGAAGTGTGCTTCCCAGTTGTTGGACTCGGCAGGGTCTCACCGTGATCAGCAATAAAATATATAACTGATATGGTGCACCGGTGAAACATTTGCTGAGGAACTAGGACTCAAAATGTGCCCCACCTATTTGGATTTGCGAAAAGCGTGATTACCGCCACGTCGGGTGAAGCGTTTCGAAGACACGCTTGTCACACATGTAAAGGCTGTGGTGTTTGCAACTTTCACCTTTGTATTTAACGGCTGGTTTTTCTTTCTTGTTTTAAGAAACTTCTGATTGTATAAAAAGTAGGCCAAGAATGATTCCAATACTTCAAGGGTTGATTTATATGTGGGCTTTAGCGTCCCAAAACCACCATATAATTATGAGAAACGCCGTAGTGGAGGGCTCCGGAAATTTTCACCACCTGGGGTTCTTTAACATGCACCCAAATTAGAGCACACGGCCTACAGCATCTTCGCCTCCACCGAAAATGCAGCTGCTGCAGCCGGGATACAATCCCGCGCCCTGCGCGTCAGCAGCCGAGTACCTTAACCACAAGACCACCGCGGCGGGGCACTAATTCAAGGGTCAACAAGTAAATAAAATGAATTCCGGCACAAACCTTTTCAGGGTCAACATCGACGTTAATGTGAATCGCGTTGTGCCAATGAGGTGTTACATTAAACAGCAATCGCAGGAATGTGTCGTTTTGGAGCATGCTGGCTGGCGGGCACCAACTTCGCGCACTTAGAGACATGTCACGACATCTGGTGGCTCAGATCGGCTTACATTGTGGCTCACGCAGTAGATGTTGTTGTTGTTGAATAAACTTTATTTGGCCAACGGTTGTTGCTGTGCCCGGGGCCAGGCTGCCAGAAACACATCGTTCGAGGAACATCTTTTGAGGTGCTCGGCGACGGCCCTGGCCCGCTGCATGGCCCACACCTGGTCTTCAAGGGCCTCGCTGAGAAGGGCGGCTTGCCATCGCTCAGCAAGGCGCCCCATTTCGGCGGGTCTCTCAGTTGACGTAATTTTTTCTCGTGGCCTATCTTCATCTCTTTAGCATTGCCAAAGTATATGTCCCATGTCGGCCCGTTCGCGCGCGCACCGCGGGCAGACAGGCGACGGGTGCAGCGTGGGTAATAAGCGGTGCAGATGGTAGGGGTTGGTGAATGTGCCCGTCTGCAGCCTTCTCAGGTCCACCGCCTGGGACCTGTACAGGTGCACGCGGGGTTGCGAAAATTTCTTCCGGTCTTTCCTATAGTGCGCAAGCACGTCGTGGTACGTGGCAGGAAATTTTTCTCCATAGCAGTCAGCGCACTTCTGTTGTCTCGCCTCTTCTGTATCAACTTCAGTTGCTGCAGCAACGGACGTGGTGGGGGTGGTAATTTCGGCATTGCCAGTGCCTGTGGTCACCCCGGTGCCTCTGCCGGTGCTCCTCCCAACCCCGGTGGCGGCTGCTCCCTGGGTGGCTGCGTTGCGGTGGGTAAGTTGCCTCGCGACGAGGTGGGCGCGCTTGTTATGGTTGGGTGGGATGACGGTTGGTCTTTGGCTGTTGGCGTTGTTGCTGCTAGTTTTACGGCTATTGTTGTTGATAGTTTCACTGTCCCACATGTGAGCGGGAAAACACTTGAGGGCCTTGTCAATAATCTTGCCTGACGCGAAGTCCCCAGCTGTGGCGTTAAGCATGCGTGCCACCTCCTCGGACACCCAGCCTTTATTATAGCTCCAAATCGCATATTTAGAATCGCTAATAATCAGGCCGTCGTCCGCACCGCTGAGGAGTACCGCTAAAGCTATGGCCATTTCTTCTGCAGCTTCGGATGATGGCAGCCGTGCTGATGCTGTGACCCGAACCTTTCCGGTTGTATCCAGGACCGCCATAGAGAAAGCAGGTCGTGCGCTGCTGACCGGACTGGCTGTTGATGTTGCCACTGTCGCTGCCGTCGTTGTTGTCGTAGCAGTAGCAGTGGTGGTAGTGTTAGCCCCTCGACTTTGCCTCGCTTGTTTACAGGTAGCGGCGGGGGTTCCTAGCGTCCCCAATCGCCGCTGCCGGCTGACAGTGGATACCTGGCCGCATCGACGAAGAGGACACTCTCTTGGCTTCCATGTGCCTTCAGGATTGCTGCAGTTTTGCATTTGCGTCGTTGCAAGTCGTGAACGTGGTGCATGTTACTGGGGATGTTTTCTGTCAGTATGGTGTCCCTGACTTCCGGTAGCAATGGTTCCTTCAGTCCACGTGCCTCATGATATCGAATTCCATGCAGGTCGACAATGCGTTTTGACCTGCAAGGTGGTGCCGGTGGGAGATTTCTCCTGTGCGTTGTTGAACAATAAAAAATTCGCAGCGTGCGCGTTAACTAAAAGCCGAATTGTCTTGTCTCTCATTCCCCATTAGCAGCCATTGGCACGTGCATTGACCACTATCTGACAAGAAAGGGTTGCTATGTTATACTCGCTGGGTGTAACCTCCTCGGTTTTAGAAAGGTTTAGCGAGTGTTGGGCCGCAGTGCCATGAATACAGTGAACTTGTATATACCATGAACTCGAAGTGGTAAAAGGTGGGAAGTAGACACAAAGCGCAAGCCGTAAGAAAGTGTGCGTGCGCCAACTCTCGTTTAGTCCTTGGAATGTCCGCTGGATGGCGGTGCTTCTATATGCGGAATATATGATGAAAAGATGCGAGATAGTGGTACTTGGAGTGTTGACTAGATGGACGAACGGGCACACAGACAGATTCATGGACGGATGCACATATGGCTGCTCGGACGGATGGACGCATAGACGGACGCAGGGGTGGATGCATGAACGAACGCATGGACGGACGCACGAACAGACGCACGCACGGACGGGCAGATGGACGCACGGACGGTCACACAGACGGATGCATGGACGGACGGAAGCAAGAACGAATGGATGGATGCATGCTTCACCCCACTCTCCATCATTCACCCCGTGGATATGATGCCATTTTTTTTTCTTTAACAATCGGTTGCTTACTGACATACAAAACTGATTATTCTCAATAAAGTCACTAATTATAGTTTTCTTGTAGTTACATAGTTAGGACTCATGATCACAAAGTGAATCTCGATGCGGAAAAATGTTGAGAATCATTGTCAGAAAATATTGATACACAACTGCCGGCACAGCCTTGCTGCAAGAAAGAGAAAGACGACGTTGATGGCTGGTTGTTGATGAACTGTCGCCATCTTGTTCGCCGAGCACGGGGCATCGTATTTAATTCATTAAATAAGTTACCCGTAACATTATTGGTGGAGGTGCGGGGTATCGATCCCAGTACCTCTTGCTCGCATGTGTTGTGTTCTAACTCGATGGCACACCGCGGACATGGTTCGAAATCAACGAAGCCGAAATCACAAGCTGCGATCTTTTCAAATCGAAGATCCGTGATCTTTTCGGCGATTCATCTGGTCGTCAGCTCGCTGCCAATAAGACTTTCGCCACTCGCGCCCAGACGTCTACTCAATCGTACGTCTGATACATTCTTGACGTCTTGGCGCTTTGTAGCAAGGTCGACCAGCGCATGTCAAAAGAAGAAAAAGTAAATCACGTCCTCAAAGGGATTGCTGGCGATGCCTTCAACCTGCTGGTTTCTGATAATTTCACGAGCATCAACACGATCCTGACCGAATGCCGCCGTCTAGAGCAGGCTAAAGCCCACCGCGTCACTTACGGCATCACGCGCCTGCCGAACCTAGCTGCTACTTCCTCTTGTGATGGCGCCGTCCGCCCAGTTCCCCGATGTGACAACCTCACCCGCATCATTCATCGCGAGGTCGAGGCAGCCAAATTAGTAGCTACTCCATTTCCAACGCCTGATCCTTCAACGACCACTATCTCAATGATACAAGCCGTAGTTCGTCAAGAATTATCGAACGTCGGCCTACACCCCATTCAACTAGTCTACTCTGCCGAGCCTTTTTATTGTCGTCACTCCGCTCCTCGCTTTAGTTTTAACTACTATCGACAGCGCAATTTGTCCAAGTGGCGTACACTGAACGACAAGCCTATATGCTTCAACTGCCGACGTGTCGGTCATATTGCACGCCCTTGCTGCAATCACTGGGCTCCGCCGGCACACTATGGGCCTCCTACCCAGGCCACTTCTGTCCACCAGTCGTCCTCAACATTTGATTTTGATTCCCCTATGCCAACCACATCCTCTGATTCTGCCGCACCTCTGACGAGACCTCGCTACGCCCGCTCACCATCCCCTGCTCGCCGTCAATCTCGTTCGCCGCCACAACGCTGTCCTGCCTCTCCGACCTATTCACAGCGCCTCCGACCGGAAAACTAGGCAGTGCAGCTTCTGGAGGTGAAGCTGAATTGACGACGACCTCTGCAAGAAATCCTCATGTAACATTACCGACCACCCGGAATCTGTTGAACGTTACTTTAGACAATGTACCTGTGCGGGCGTTAATCGATACCAGCGCGCATGTGCCTATAATGAGTGCTGCTCTTCGTCGCCCTCTAAAGAAAGTTATCACACCCGCCTTGAACCGAGCCGTTCGAGTCACCGACGGGGGAACTTTCGCCGTTATCGGCATGTGCTCTGCCCGTGTGACTATCGCCGATAGAAGCACTGCTGTTCTTTTCACCATTATAAAAAATTGCCCTCAAGAAGTAACTTTAGGCATGGATATAGATTGTTCAGCCAGCTGTCTTGACCTTGAAATGCCTCTACTTTCCGATCTGATCAACCCACCCCAAAGTCGCCTTTACTGCAACACTAGTCGGAATTATTGAGCTGCTTTCTAAAATGCAGAAGCTGAGATACAATTCTTCGAGTGTGACAGGGGAATGTTGTGCGCACACTGCATTTCTGCTGAAAGAGAAAGAAAAAGAGCCCGAGCTTATGTTAACCATCTTCATGACATTATCTAGAGAGGTATTTTAGATACCAAGCAGCTGTCGCCGAGTTCAAACCAGTGTGCGTAACGGCCTTTACTGCGCATGCGCAACAGCTGCTTCAAGCACTGCAAGAACGCTCTCACAAGATAGCGCGTTCTGGCTTGTTTAATGGGCTGGGTGAGGGCCCTTCCACGCGCTACCCCCACAGCCACAACCCACAACGCACGTGCCGGAAACCTTGCCGCACGCAAGCGGAGGCTAAAAGAGCATGGCCAATTCGCTTATTAGCCCCCCCCCCCCCCCCCCCGCTTGAGAGCTGCAGGTGTGTTGCCACGCGCGTTGTGGATTGGCGGCTATCGCGTGGAAAGGCCTTAAGACGCTGTACCCCTCCCCTCACACTTTCTCGGCATTCACGTGATGGCGTCATGGAGAGAGATTCTGCAGACGTGGATGAATGTGCGTGCTCCCGGGTGGCGTGATCAAACAAGAGAAATACGGTGGTCATCGTGGGAGTGACTGCTGACCTTTCAAATAGCCTCGACGCATCGCCCCGTATCATATCAGGGCACGGCTGTGATCATCGTGGTCGTGTTTTTGTTGTGCCCCGCTGTGAGCGCCACCTGGATAGCTGTTCAGCTCGGAGCATCTCCGGGTGTACTGAACCACACTTTGGCAGCAGCAGCGGATCTGCGCACAGCCTACTGAACCATTGCATATTGTTTTTACAGCGCATGTCGTCGGTGCACTGCCCCGTGTCAAGGGAAATACGGTGGTCATCGTGGGAGTGACTGCTGACCTTTCAAATAGCCTCGACGCATCGCCCCGTATCATATCAGGGCACGGCTGTGATCATCGTGGTCGTGTTTTTGTTGTGCCCCGCTGTGAGCGCCACCTGGATAGCTGTTCAGCTCGGAGCATCTCCGGGTGTACTGAACCACACTTTGGCAGCAGCAGCGGATCTGCGCACAGCCTACTGAACCATTGCATATTGTTTTTACAGGTCAGTACTATCGTTGTTTCTTTCCTTAGTGTTCTGTTGCTTTCTGCTGCTGCTGCTGCTGCTGCCATAGTGTTTTTAGTGTTTTTTTGATGTCGCCAGCCGAAATGGAAAAACATTTTAAAGAGTTGAAACAAGAGTTTCGCGAAATGCGGACTGCCCTGGAGAGAGAGCTGCGTAAGGAAATACGTGATGTGAAAACAAGTCTAGACTTTTTTAATAAGCAGTTTGAAGAAATTTCGGCTCTGTGCTCGCGGCTTGAAAAAGAAAACGGTGAGCTAAAGGCTCAAAATGATGTTCTGAAGACTGATTGCAGTCAGCTGAAGCAGGTCGTTCTCAACAATGAACGTAGGACTACCGCCCTAGAACAGTACTCGCGAAACCGAAATATTGAAGTGAAAAATGTTCCTTTCGTGGAGGGTGAACGGTTGACCAGGGTCGTTCAGAAGATTGGTGAAGCTGTCGGCGAATCAGTGAAAGAAGATGACATAGAAATTTGCCATCGCGTGACTGCTAAGGATGCATCTTGCCCTCATATTGTTGTGCAGTTCAACAACCGGTCTAAGCGAGACGCAGTTCTGGAAAAGGCGAAAAAGTTGCGCTTAACGACAGCTGATATTGGTTTCCCAGGAAAGACATTTGTCTACGTCAATGAACACCTATGCTCACAGTTAAAAAAACTACTGGGACAAACTGTAGCGCGCAAGAAGGAAGCCGAATGGCGATTTGCCTGGACGAAAGGCGGCAAAATTTTTGCGCGAAAGGATGAGAAGTCGAGGGTGCTTCAGATAACTACTGAGAGCGATCTCGAAAAGATTGTTTAAATTTGTTGAGCTTCATCCTTTAGCAAAAAAAGCTAGAAGAAAAACAGGGCAAAAAGAAAATGGCTGCAGACTGCTTAACGCCACACCAGTTGAGCCTATTGGTATCTGGTAGAAAACACCACATTTCCTACCTTCATATAAATGCGCAATCAGCCAGAAACAAGGCAGATGAGATAGCAATACTGCTTGAATCGTTTGAGTTCTCCTTTGACGTCATCATGGTTACTGAAACCTGGTATCGCCATGAATCCGACGTTCTTCGTATACCTAGCTATGCCACGTATTTCTTGAACCGCAGTGATAAATTAGGTGGTGGTGTTATGCTCCTGGTCAAAGATGTGTTTGAGTGTGAAATACTCGAGGCTTTTTCTGTGGTTACTGACGATTACGAGATTATGACTGTAAAATGTTCTTCGGGTATTTTTTCTGTGGTATACCGCCCCCCCAAATGTAACATGTGCAACTTTTTTACGTTTTTAGACACTTTCCTGTCGTGGGTCAATGAAAATGGTTATAATCTTACTATCGGGGGTGACCTAAACATTGATATGCTAACTTCCAGCCCCCAACGTCTTGAACTTTGCAATATCATGGAATCAAACGCATTTAAAAATGTTATAAAACACCCCACTCGATTTCATGCCCAATCCTGCACACTTATCGACGTCATTATAACAAATAGCACAAGTGCACCTCTTTGCTCGGGTGTCTTTAAGACACATATTAGCGACCATTTGCCTGTTTACTCAATTTTAAGTCAAAAGAAGCTTCAACTTAGGGATGCAAAGCCACCGCCTACCCCATTCCGGTACATATGTCCTAGCACAATTGATATGTTCGCTGCATATATATCCAAGATAAAATGGGACGCTGTTTTCCGTGAAACTGATGCAGACACAGCGTATAATGTTTTCATCGAACGTTTTAGTGAAGCCTACAACAAGTGCTTTCCGCTCAAAGCAAAACGCAGACCACGCAAGGCAAAAAAGCCTTGGATTACTTCGGAATGCCTTCAAGCTATAAAAGTAAAAAATGCACTTTACCAGAAATTTCTAATATCTAGAGACAAAGAAGACTTGAAGACATTTAGAAAACATAGAAATACTACAAACTCCTTATTAAGGAAAAGCAAACTTGAATATTTTAGCAACCTTTTCAGCCCTGAAAAAACCAAAACGTCCGAAGCCATCTGGAAAAAGTTAAACATGTTGCTCCACCCACACTCGGATGATAGCACATACCCGACTAAACTCATTGTAGACAACCGCGTTCTAACTGGTGATGACCTTGCTGAAGCTTTCAATAAATTCTTTACCTCTATTGGAGAGAGCTCACACGACAATAATTTTGCGCGATTCATGGGTTCGCAAGTAGGCGAAAGTGCATTTCTATTTCCAGTGACTACACAGGAGGTTACGGCAGATTTCATGTCACTAAAGAATAGCAGGTGTTGTGACGTAGACGGCCTGGAAATCCGTCCAGTTAAGCATGTTATTCATGTCATATCTCCTATTTTAGAATACATCATTAACTTAATCTTCTCATTGGGCACGTTTCCTAGTCGTCTTCAGATAGCCAAAGTTTCTATTATTTTCAAAGGTGGTGACAAAAATAGCATGACCAATTACAGACCAATTTCTATTTTACCTGTATTTTCTAAAGTAATTGAAAAGTTGTTACATAAACGAATAGTGTCATTCTTAACCAAGCACCACATTATGACGCCTTTTCAATTTGGTTTCACAAAGCAGCGCTCAACAGAAACTGCCCTACTAATGCAAAAAGAAATCATACTCGATGCATTTGAAAAGGAAATATATACACTTGGAATTTTTGTAGATTTCTCAAAAGCATTTGACAGAATCAACCACATTACATTAATTAAAAAACTAGAACACTACGGTTTTCGGGGGAACTTTATAAGTGTCATAAAAACCTATTTGAAATACCGACAGCAAAAAGTAGATATAAATGGCTACGCATCTAGTTTTAAAAAACTGTCACATGGCGTGCCCCAAGGAAGTATTCTGGGTCCCCTGCTTTTTAATCTGTATGTGAACGACTTGACAAACATCGATAACAATACAACATTTATTATTTATGCAGATGATACCAGCTTATTTTTTAAAGACTGCGATTTGCATAAACTAGTTGACAAAGCAAATAGTGTCTTGAAACTGCTGCACATTTGGAGCATAAGAAATTCGCTAATTATAAACACCTCAAAAACAAAATCTGTGCTCTTTCGTCCAATAAATAAGCCCGTAAACTGCGATTTATCATTAGTGATTGGCTCAGAATCTATAAGGATTGAACCGATAGTGAAAACTCTGGGAGTTTTTTTCCACGAAAACATGCTATGGAAGGATCAGGCTGAGTTTGTCCATGCTAAACTTTCTCGTACTGTAGGTATCTTATCGCGCTTACGTTTTCTCTTGCCACAAAAAATTAAACTCTTACTATATAATTCGCTATTTTTATCTACATTAAGCTATTGCTATCTAGTATGGGGCACCACATCGGAAAAGAACTTAGGCCGAATATATAGATTACAGAAAAAGGCTGTGCGCATAATTACAGGTGTTCCTCGCGATGAACATTCCAAACCCATTTTCGAAGCCCTTAATTTACAACCAATGCCTGAGATATACAATACAATTTTAATGCAGCGATATCGTACTTCCTTAAAGAATCACGACTCTTTTCTTACTGATTTAGCGCGTTTGACACCCTATACCTGCCCCTATAGCACACGAGCTACCGATGACTGGAAAATTCCTTACACACGTAGTAACTATGGTCGCCAGATGATGAGCTACTTACTGCCACTAACCTTAAACAGTTTCTTACAATAAACCATTTATACTGCTCCGTTCTGTAAATGTTTTTCAACGTGTTAATAAAATGCAAATCGGCATGACCTTGAAGTACATGTTTTGATATTGTATAATAACTGATGATCTCATGCTGCTGTTGCTGTTGCTATGTTGTCAAATGGTGCGAAAGCCTTCGTCAAGCCTTAATGGCTTTTTGCTTTCGCCCCACAGCATCACTGTTGTGACTTTTGTAATGTCTCCTGTGATGTCGGAATAAACTGAATTGAATTGAAAGAGTTCGGGACGAGTAACTACAGTGAATTTGCGGTGTGCTTCACTTGCAAACAGCACGTTGACATCTGGCAGGGTGCTCATGACGAACGAAACTCTAAGTCGACCCACGTGCTGCTTCGCATCCTACTGACACTCCCTTTAGCGCGAGATGGTGTATTTTTTTCTTCCAAAGTGCAGATAACACAGGATGAAGACGATGATTATCATGATATCTGCGATGTATTGAGAATGTGTGCTCGTTTCGTGTCTTTCGTCATGGTACTGATTATAAGGAGTGTACAACTGCAACAGCGGCTTTCTGTTTCTGGAACTATTTAAGCTTTCGTTGCACCGAGTGGAAGAGAAATTAACAGCACTGTTCTACGCGCTAGTTGCGTCCTCTTCAACTTCTGCTTAACACATGCACCGATTTGTCCAACGCGTGAACCACAAAGACCACGATGGGCGATTAAGTCTATTTCGGGGGTGAAATCACATAAAAACTGGTCACAGGACTGATGTCGCGTAGCATCACGTTACAAACAATCATACAACGAAAATTTAATGCAACGTCACACATTTAACAGTTGCGCTTCCTCCTAACAGTGGTGCTTAGATAACAATGCGGGATCATTCATGGCGAGCGCGACTATGAAACATTCCTCCCCACGTACTGTTCCAGTGGAACTGAAGCTTCACACTCCATCCATGAATGAAAGGAGTGTAAACTCGAAGGCTCGTTTTTTTTTCTGTTAGACATAGTAATTAGCAGACAGCGAAGGGACATGGTATGATAATAAATTTTATAACTTCTACATTTCGCAAAGGTATAGTACCGTTTTCTCAAGAGGGCTTTTAGGGACGCCTTACCGCTTCCCCATAGTTCGGTACGAAGTACTCAAAATCGTTAACAATTTTTTCTAAACACACCCCGTTACCCGGCATCATTGTCTGTTTGTTCCCATCAATATAATTCATAGACGACCACTAATTTTCGCACTTCCTTCACTTGATGCTGCTGTTTCAATGGCAAGCACGCCAGTGGTCTCTCCGTACGCCATATCTATGAGCCGCCCGGAATTCTTCGTCATAGTATTTTCGCGTAGATAGTATTTTCGCGTAGAATACATCGTTTCGTTATTTGCACCTATAGAGTGAAGCAGGACAAGATAACTACAGAAGACGTGAATTTAGAAATGGAAGCATCAGTTTATACAGACGATAAATCAATTTTCCTAAACAGGTGGAGACTTGCATGGGCACTATACATTGAAAAGAGTGGGCGCGTTTTTTATATGCTGCCCCAAATGATCTGAGGCACTGCTGAATCGAAAAGGCTTCGCTTTGCGACTACCGCCAATTAATTCACTCTCTATTGCCCATCATATAGGAACATTTTTCATCACAAAGAGATTTCTGTTGGTGCTTTTGACGTTGTTTAAAAGCGACGCTGTGTGTGAATATTTGAGTTTAGCCAATACTTTGCTCAGGCAGAAAAAGCTTAAATCACCTTAAATTACTGTTTGTTGAGTTTGACGTTCTAGAAACCTTACATATTTGGTCATAAGAGGTGCTGTAGAGGGAGGCCTTCAGAAAGTGCGACCCCCGGGGGTTGTTCACATGCACCTAAACCTGAGTATGCCAGCCTCGGGCATTTTCTTCTCCACCGAAAAGACGGCTGCTATGGCTGAGATTTGCTACCCCGACGTTCGGGTCAGCATCAGGGCACCATAAACGCTAGAGCACCAGCGCGCGCGTGACTTTCCATACTAAGAAGGCCGCCTACCATAGACAAGAAAGTTAACTTGCACTCTGATAAAAGTCTTCTTCACTAGTGCATTTGCTATGGCACTCAGCACAATAGTGAATGGCTGCCACGAACGCATAACTTTACATAGCGTCTTGTCCTGCGTTCTTCTCAAGTCTCCTTTCTTAGCAGCTCTCTACCAGTATAAACATATACAAGCCTGCCAAAATGGTACTAGTATTTTTTTCTCTCTCACTCTTGTTTTTAATTATTCTCACACACGCATACTTTGCCATGATATAAATAGAATGCAAGGTTCAGTAAAGCTCCTGACTGTTTGCTAAGAAAGCTGCGCTTCAAAGCATCTAACGTCACGTCGTTTCAAGCCCTTGAAACTGGGTATTACAAACGTAGCGGGTTTCTGTTCATTAGGTCAAAATGTACTTTTCTTTCTCTTTTAGCCGCATAGAACAGAAACAGATTTGTGTAATTACATCGTCGGCGATATTTTCCCCACTACTGAAGGCTTATGACACTCCTATAGGCTTCACAGGAAGCAATGAAAAGGACAGCAATATCACTCTGACTGAAGGTTCAGCACTGAAGCGCGTGATTTCGTGCAGCGCACTTCAAAGGTTAACCAACAGTCGCTGTCTTCTAAATGCTTCTGGCTACGACATGTTACCGTCCTCAAAATATTCATGAATTTTGTTCACCGCGACGTACTTTAAGAAACTATCCGTTGAAGGTCTTTGGCGGAAAACGTGAGTTTGGATTTGAATAGTTGAAAACCGTTTTTCAAGGTTTAACGTTCCAGCTATTCACGTCGCACAACTTTCAAATACATAGCTAATCCCTGATTCATTTAATGCTCACTAATGAGCTGCACGTGGCGTCTTCTCTGTCGTGACACGACTAGCTTAATCCGGATCGAAATGCCCGCACTGACTGGACTCCCCGTGCCAGGTATCCATCACATCAGACCTTCGCTTCAGTCCAGAGCGACGCATTCACTCAGCCACGACTCAGACGTTTTTCAATTATTCCTTTTGTAACAAAGAAGATATATGCCATTCGTATTACCTAAATGTAGAGCTGAAGTAACTGTGTGCTGGTGCTTCTATATGGTGGTGACTTGAACGAACGAATTAAATAAGTGGTAAATGATTTATTGAATGAATGAATCAAGAAAATGTTGAAATTAAAGCCTCAGATGCTTCGTCGAACACGAGAATTCATCACCGACGTCAACAAGTTTGATGCGAAAGCTCCTCACATCATTACGTCACTATAAAACCCCACATAGCATCATTATCCCTCGGCCATAGGTGAAGCAGATTTGGAGGCATGTGACGTGCAGGAAGATTTTATCGCGGTTTTTCTGGACAGTGCGAAATGCACGCCAGGTGAAGAAAGCTTCTAGGTAAGAGAAGCTTGATGCATTCGAGTAAGAAGAGAAAAAAAATAGCTTCCACTTTCAAGTTATGTAGCGTGAGTGCAAACGGGCACCTGTTGATGTTTAAATAGTGAGCCTTCGTTAGCCGACAAAGAATGTATATATCATTAGGCACAGCGTATTATTTTTGTCTATGAAGACGTACTGTTAACTTTTGGATGTGAACGACGACTTTTGTTTTCCCTAGTCATGGGCTCTGACAGCCTCACAGTGTTACCATCGCAGAAGATCTTCTCCGTCCTAAGAATTTTAACCTGCCCACTGGGAACAGAAAGTATAAATTGCGAGAAAGGCAGGGAGGTTCACCATAATCAGGTTTGTGTAGTTTCTTGTATGGGTGTTTATACACATAATCTTTTCATGTATGCCCTTAAGATTTGTTTCGTGTCGAAGAGAAGTAGCCCGTTTTCAAGAATAGGGTTATTCAAGAGTTTCAGTAAGCAGTCTTGAAATTCAGCCTGTCTATTTTACATGAAATACTTTCGGGTTTTTAGGTAAGGTTATATTTATATTAAAAACGCAGTAGCAATGGATACTAGCCTATCAGGCCACTTCTCAGGTCATTCAACAACTTCAGTAAGTCATGTGACTACTGCCTTCTGTGTATCGTGGAGTCATAGCTTCATTGAACATTACATGACGGCATTCACTCCATCTATTATGGTCCATACCGGTATGCACAAAAGCTTTTGATAGAGACAAATGAACGCTTACAATATTATATTCTACACGTGTACAACGCTCAAGTTTTCTTATTCGTCAGTAAGCTTCCTTGTCTCGATTAGTGTTCCTTGTTAGTATTGCTACATGCATGCAACATTCCCCGTCACTACACACTTGTGCGCCGGACGAAGAGTACGAAGGGCTAAATCCGCTCGGTCATTGATTAACCAGCCACGCCGCAACTGCTGGTTAGAATATATTTTATCTAAAGGCTCGTCAATCCGACGTATTTTTCTCACGTAATAATATGCTCAGTGAACGTAGAATTTCACAGAGCCGCAAGAGGCAGATTTTTCAATCTTTAATTGTGATTCCGGTGCTGGGCGAACACAATCACCGCCGTTTCCTGGATATATTTTTTCTAAATCTAACTTAAACAGAGTTGCTTTCACATTTCAACTCAAAACGTTTCTTCCATCATTTATACACTCCCTGCTGGTTGTAGCTTTATGTTCGCGCATAAGAAAGAGAGAAAGAGAGAGAGAGAGAGAGAGAGAGAGAGTGTGTGTGTGTGTGTGTGTGTGTGTGTGTGTGTGTGTGTGTGTGTGTGTGTGTGTGTGTGTGTGTGTGTGTGTGTGTGTGTGTGTGTGTGTGAGAGAGTGTGAGTGTGTGAGTGTGTGTGTGTGTGTGTGTGAGAGAGAGAGAGAGAGAGAGAGAGAGATTTTCAGCAAACCGTCTTTGAAAAGGACACCGTTCTACATTGCCGGCACCCAAAGAATGGCAAAATGGTAAGCTTCCTTCGAGGCTATATATGTCAGTTCAGAAAACTTAAAACACGGCGTTTCCACTCGCAACAGTGTCGTTGCCAAGTTATTCAATACTCGCCGCATTGAAATCATCCGCACGTGTAGGCACAGGCGCGCTCGCTGAAAAACTTTCTTTCAAGCGTCTTTCAAAAGGCAAAAGGAACAGTGAATAGCCAACACGAAAAGCGACGAAGAGACAAGTTAATCGATAACGTCAGCTTGCGATGCTAAACAAGACTCGGACTAAAACTTCTGAAAGTGCTAGAGTGGCGCAATAAAAAAAATGCAAGCGCTGTCAAACGTACCTGGTGAAACATTTAAGATTTCTTTCCGTACGCAGAAAACATCGATAAATTCTGATATTCATACCTTCTGCCACCATATGCCTGAAGATGAATCCTGCACTGCCAATTTCGCAGCTAGGTAGCAGCGCTTGAAATTCATGTCGCTTTTTATGGGCTCTATAAAGAAGTTGAAATGGGGGAAAACGTATAGATGTTGGTAACCATCGTTAAGAACTATAGCCACCGAATTCATGGCTATGGGCTTCGGCAGCTCCCGAAGAAGAACGCAGGCCCTGTTTCATCCCATCCTATTGCTTTAAGTATTGATATTTTCTACAAACGTAACCTCCCCCGAAATTGCCACAACCAGGCTGAGCCACACTCAAGTTCAGAAAAGTACTAGACAGCCCGGATCACTTATACTTAGATTCAAGGCGCGATCTGAGTGACGACGTCGACTCATATAGGTGCGTCACCGTATAACCAGCCATTCCTTTAGTGTCAATGCTATCTAACAGCAATATCTCGCACAATCGCTGGTCTCGTAAATTTAAGTATGAGTTATCAGTAGTTTTATTTCAGTTAAGAGACCTTTTTTTACTACATAAGCGTCTCAGAGAAGATATTTTGCCAACAATATTCTACGAAGGTGTTTACGAAAGGAAGTTAAAGTGTCCCTTCCTTTCTAACTCCTGGCACTGATCGACAAATAATGAACTGGCTTATAAACGCTAGTCCATCGCCATACTTCTTGGGAGGAATTTGTATTAAATTGAGCCAACATAACGCTCATTTTGATTCTGATGATCCGTAGACGCTTGGCAAAAGGTATGCGGCTTATTCACACTAATTCAACACATATAACTTGGATTAAGCCTTCTCTTCCGTTTTGCTTGTCGGTTTTGTGCATTTTGCATGTTAGATAAACAAATTAGACCAGTTTTCACATCATTTAATACCAATTTGAATGCAATTGAGTCAACAGTGTGCTATGGGTACGTAACAGTGTGCTATATTGAATACGCAGTCCGATTACCAGAACGTGTTCCTTGAAACTTAGAGCTTACAATATTGACGCAATGTGACACTTCAAAATACGCGCGCTAGCAAATGCTTGTGCCTTCTAGATGATTTGCGATGCACGAGCCTGCGGGACCCAGCTGCGCGCGAACCGGGTTGAAAGAAAAGAAGAACGTAGAAGAAGAGGCAGAAGGCAATCCTCGAGACAATCTAGCTGTGCTATAATTCTCGGGCACAAGTTCGCCCAGCCTACGTTAGCTTATTAAAAGAGTTTATTGAAAAGTGCGTTACAAATCTGGTGGAAGTGCTGCGTGTGATGCCAAGCCCCTCTCGAGTGACGGAGCACAGTCCAGAACCACAGCGATTTCGACCCAACGAGCTGACGCCTGTTCATCAGCGCTGCAGTCGACGCCTACGTGGTGAGGGTCCTGAATTTTCACCTTTATCGACTTCGCTTGGAACATCAACGGCTGTGAACGGGTACGCAACCGACATGACAGCTCAGGTCACTCCAGCCAACATTGTCGTAAACCAGCCAATGCTATCAAAGCCTTTCCACGGTGAAAGCTACGAGGACGCAGAGGACTGGCTTGAGCACTTTGAACGCGTCGCAAACGCTAACGGATATGGGGAAGAGCGCAAACTTGGAAGTGTTTACTTCGCACTGGAAGATAGCGCACGAACGTGGTATGAAAACCACGAAGCCACCTTCCGTTCATGGAATGATTTTCGACGGGAGCTGCTCGCTGCTTTCCCGAACACAGACCGCAAAGAGAGAGCTGAAGCTGCGCTCCAGACAAGAAAACAGCGCAATAACGAAACTGTCGCCATGTATCTGGAAGACATGTCTCGCTTATTCCGCCGAGCGGATCCAAATATGAGCGAAGACAGGAAGCTGCGCCATCTGATGCGAGGCGTGAAGCAAGAACTCTTTGCCGGACTAATTAGAAGCCCGCCGCGCACCGTCGCCGAGTTTCGTTCCGAGGCGACTACAATAGAAAGGACGCTACAACAGCGAGCAAGGTTATACAACCGGCATGCGATCGTCACTTCCTTGGACATGTTGCCACCAACCTTCGGTAACGGCATGAAAGCACTACGCGAGCTGGTGCGGTCTGTTGTGCGAGAAGAGCTGCAGAGGCAGCGTCTTGACCAGAACGCTCCAATGCTTTCGTCTCTGGCCGATGTGATCTGTGAGGAGGTCAGGCAGGTGGTACGTGAACCTTCGAGCAACGCACAGCCAGGGCCGCCACTACAACAGAAGACGAGATTGACGTATGCTGATGTGCTACTACGAGGACCTCCAGGACGTGCGGACGTCGCGGCGGCTACATCTATGCAGTACCCGATGCCGCCGAGCACCCTGCAGCCAACGCCAGAGAGGAGACTAAGGAAGAGCGATGTCTGGCGCACTCCCGACAGGATACCTCTGTGTTACCACTGTGGGGAGCCTGGTCATCTCTATCGAATGTGCCACTACCGCCAGGCAGGACTCCGTAGTTTTCCTGTTAATGCACCTCGACCACGAAATGGTGAACGTCCCTTCGAAATTGAAGAATACCTGTCAGGTCGTCAAACCTCAAGTGGCTTCCAACGACACCAACCTCGGGAAACGACAACGGGGAGGTATAGATCGCCTAGCCCCCGGCCTTCAGCAAGCTCCCCAAGGTCTCGTTTCCCAAGCCCGCGTCGGGAAAACTAGAGTCAGCGACCTCTGGAGGCAAGGCCGCTGTCGACGCTAATGCAGAAAAACCTCCATTGCTGACTCTGAACGACGACCGATTCAGAAACCGGTGCTTCGATAGTGACGTTGCTTCCGATTTACGTGTGTTCGTTGACGGCTACGAAGTCATCGGACTGGTAGATACCGGGGCAGATTATTCAGTGATGAGTAGCGGACTTTCTAAAATACTAAAGAAAGTGCTGACTCCTTGGAAGGGACCACAAGTTCGCACAGCAGGAGGGCACCTCATAGACCCTACTGGAATATGCACAGCAAGAATCGGAATACGGGGTTTCACGTACGTCGCCAGTTTTATTGTGCTGCCGGAATGCTCAAGAGACTTTATTATCGGCATGGATTTCTTACGAGCTAATGGTGCTGTAATTACCTTCCGAGAATCTTCCGTCTCATTCTCGACTAGGCACGCGATTGGTACCTTTGAAACGGAAGAAAACGTATATGACCTTTGTATTGCAGATGATGGCGTCATGGTTCCGCCAAGATCGAGCATATCTGTCGCAGTAAACAACAAAGCATTCAGTGAATTCGAAGGATTTGCTGACAAAAACACTGCCTTACTACTCCAAAAAGGGATCTGCATGGCACGAGGCCTTGTTAAGTTACGTGACGGATGTGCAAATGTTCTACTCACAAACTTTGGAAATGAGGTGCAGCACGTTGCAAAAGGAACCGTTATCGCCAGTCTGAATGATTTCGTCCAGGTTACGGAGCTGCGAACTTTTGAAACCAATGATTCTGATTTTGAAGACGTGGAGTCTGTCCTTGCAGCCATCGACATCGAGCCAGGCCTATTACCAAGCGAAAAAGAGCAAATAGAGGGTCTTGTAAGGGAATTCGCCGAATGTTTCTCGTTGTCATCTAAGGTTCGACGCACTCCTGTCGCTAAACATCGCATCATTGTCGACGAGTCAGTGAGGCCAATACACCAGCATCCCTACCGAGGGTCACCAAACGAAAGAGAAGCTATTGGTAATCAGGTTAAAGAAATGCTCAAAGACGATGTAGTCCAGCCTTCATCAAGTCCATGGGCGTCACCTGTTGTTCTTGTGAAGAAAAAAGACCAAACCTTTCGTTTCTGCGTTGATTATTGGAAGCTGAATGCCGTCACCAAACGGGATGTTTATCCTCTGCCAAGAATTGATGACACTCTGGATAGGCTGCGAAATGCCAGGTATTTTTCCTCATTGGATCTTAAAAGTGGGTATTGGCAGATAGAAGTGGACGAAAGAGATCGCGAAAAGACAGCGTTTGTGAGACCGGACGGCTTATACGAGTTCAAGGTACTCCCTTTTGGCCTTTGTTCAGCACCCGCCACATTCCAACGGATGATGGACACAGTGCTTTGTGGTCTTAAATGGCAGTCATGCCTGGTTTATCTCGACGATGTTGTAGTTTTCTCTGCTACCTTTGAGCAACATTTGGAAAGGCTCCGGGCCGTGCTCACTGCGATCAAATCAGCGGACTTGACGATAAAACCGCAGAAATGTCATTTCGGCTTCCGTGAGCTCCTTTTTCTCGGCCATGTCATCAGTGCAGAAGGCGTCCGCCCAGACCCTGAAAAAACTGAGGCCGTAGCAAGATTTCCGAAGCCAACAGACAAAAAGGCTGTTAGGCGATTTTTAGGTCTCTGCGCCTATTATCGACGGTTCGTTAAAAATTTTTCACGAATTGCTGAACCACTGACACGGCTGACAAAAGAGGAAATGCCTTTCGTATGGCTTGCCGAACAAGAGGATGCCCTCAATGAACTACGAAAGTGCCTTCAAAGCCATCCTGTTCTGGCGCATTTTGACGAGGAAGCGGAAACTGATATCCACACGGATGCAAGCAATTTAGGTCTTGGGGCCGTGCTCATCCAATGGCAAAACGAACAAGAACGAGTCATTGCGTATGCCAGTCACACTCTTTCGAAAGCTGAGGTGAACTACTCAGCGACCGAGAAAGAATGCCTTGCCGTGGTATGGGCTAGCAGCAAGTTTCGACTATATTTATATGGTAGACCTTTGCGACCATCATTCGCTATGCTGGCTGGCTAATCTCAAGGACCCATGTGGACGGCTTGTACGATGGAGCTTGCGATTACAGGAGTATGATATCACGCTTGTGTACAAGTCAGGTCGCAAGCACAGTGATGCGGACTGCTTGTCACGTGCTCTAATTCAACCTGCTGCTTCTGCTTTCACCGAGGTCGGTGAAGATTTTATTTTCTTGGGAGCTGTGACACCATCAGAGATGGCACATCAGCAGTGATCCGACCCTGAGATACTCCTCTTGATCAAGTACCTACAAGGACAGTCTGTCGATGTTCCACGACCTTTTGTCCGCGCCTTGTCAGCGTTTGTCCTACGAAACAACATCCTGTATAAAAGGAACTTTGACAACAATACAGGGACATTCCTGCTTTCGTCCCTTCACCTCTGCGACCAGAGATTTTGGAGGCTTGCCACGACGATCCATCAGCTGGACACTTAGGAGTAAGCAGAATGTTAGCATGAATCCGCACTAAATACTACTAGCCGAAGTTGCTTAGCTCTGTACGACACTATGTCAGAACCTGCCGGGACTGCCAAAGACGTAAAACGCCACCGCTAAAACCAGCAGGTCTCCTTCAACCGATAGAACCACCAGAAGCCCCATTCACACAAGTGGGAATGGACTTACTGGGCCCATTTCCTACGTCGTCATCGGGAAAACGGTGGATAATAGTTGCGACCAACTATTTAACCAGATATGCCGAGACAGCGACTCTAGTTAAAGGATCAGCCGTTGAAGTAGCCGAATTCTTCGTCTCCAACATAGTACTGCGGCACGGAGCTCCAAAAGCGTTAATCACGGACTGAGGGACTGCATTTACGGCCGACCTGATGAAATGTATCATGAAATTGACGCACACCAGTCATAGAAAAACGACGGCATATCATCCTCAAGCAAATGCTCTAACAGAACGACTGAACAGAACGCTGGCTGATATGTTGTCAATGTACGTTGATATAGAACACCGTACTTGGGACAAAATATTACCCTATGCAACATTCGCCTATAACACTGCGATGCAAGAGACAACACGGATGACGCCATTCCAACTTGTTTTTGGCCGGACGGTAACGACACCTTTAGATGCAATGTGTCGTTATCGACGAGACGCCCGAGAATTACTATGACGTTCACGACTACATATAAAGAGCAGTAGAAGCTAGACAGCTGGCACAATATCGCATTCTCCAACAGCAGAAAACCGACACGCATCGATGCAATCTACGAAGAAGAGACGTCCAGTACGCACCAGGAGACAGAGTATGGGTGTGGATTCCTGTACGATTACGTGGCCTGTCAGAAAAACTGCTTCGCCGCTATTTCAGTCCGTACAGAGTGCTCCGCCGCGTCGGCTCGCTCAACTACGAAGTTACGCCAGAGGGACAGGATATTTTACCCCGACGGCGGCATCGCACGGAAACTGTGCATGTCGTCAGGATGAAACCATATCACGACAGGCAATAAAACGCTGAAGATACAACGTTCTTTGACGTTAACGACATCCCCGACAAGCGTTTGTGAATGACTGCCATGCAACCAGTTTTACACAAGCATCGGGACGATGCACTCTGGAAAGGGGGGCAATGACGCAATGTGACTTCAAATTACGCGCGCTAGCAAATGCTTGTGCCTTCTAGATGATTTGCGATGCACGAGCCTGCGGGACCCAGCTGCGCGCGAACCGGGTTGAAAGAAAAGAAGAACGTAGAAGAAGAGGCAGAAGGCAATCCTCGAGACAATCTAGCTGTGCTATAATTCTCGGGCACAAGTTCGCCCAGCCTACGTTAGCTTATTAAAAGAGTTTATTGAAAAGTGCGTTACAATATCATTCCCGTTCAACGCACCACGCAGTATTTAGCCCCGACAAGAAATAATAACATGACCTATTTCGTCTGCCTTTTCCTTAATTTCTGCATTCTCTTTTTTTTTCATTTTCAAAAAATTCACCCTCTTTATTACCCTCCTCACATGTAACAATAAACCAGTGGTATCGCAAGACATGTTAAAAATCTTCTATTTACTTAAGATAGTAAGTAATTCATGAAGCTCGCTAAGTTTCATGGAAGAGTGGGAAAAGCCGTGAAGGGAGCGCACAGACAACAAAAGACTCGCGCTGCGCGGTGAACAAGTTTTCTTGCCATCGTAAGTTCATAAACGATGACGTTCAAAACCAAAATAAAAAGCTGTGATGACAGGTGGTACACGGAACCAAGAAAAGGTGTTACTTAACCGTGTTTTCTTTTTGATATTGTTTTACGAAATTTGAGGGAACCTAAAATGGTTATCGCATGCTCGGGTCTTCGAGAGGAGAAACAATAATTCAGCGTCAAGAAAGCGCTCTCTCTCAGTCATGCAATATTGCAATGAGTGAAAGTGCTTATGCAAATGCTTTCACGAAATGAATCTCCGCATGTTCCAAGCGTAAACAGCAATTTCAAGTGATCGACGATTTATACATGGGGTTTAGTGTCCCGAAACCACCATATGGTTATGAGAGATGCCGTAGTGGAGGGCTTCGGAAATTTTGACTACCTGGGGTTTTTTACCGTGCAGCCTGATCTGAGCCCACGGGCTTACAACACTTCCTCCTTCATAGAAAATGCAGCCATCGCAGCCGGGATTCGATCCCGCGAACTGCGAGTCAGCAGCCGAGTACCTTAGCCACTAGACCATCACGGCGGGGCAAATTTCAAGTGACTGGACAAGAATTTACTTTATCAGAATGTAAGCGCTTGGATGGGGCACTTCGGCGCATTCTGCGAATTTTATAGCGTTGTTTTTAGGCTGAAATACCTCGAACGTATTTACTTAATACGTATTTACACACACACACACACATACATATATATATATATATATATATATATATATATATATATATATATATATATATATATATATATATATATATATATATATATATACTTTGACGAAGTCGCAGGAAGCGTTCTTATAACTCGCAAAGTTTCCGCGGGGTGTTTGAGTGGGCAGCCGCCCAGAAAAAAGTTCTCATCATTCTCTTTCCGTCTGTTTTTTATTCTATTTACTGCAGTATACTGCTACGCAATGTAGTGTTCCGTAAACATCTCGCAAACTGTGAGTGACAGCAAAGTCTGCGTTGCTCTTAACTGAGGAAAAAAAGGGGGGGGGGCTGTAAAAGTCATAATAACACTAATTTGTTTCTCAACCATTGGGACGTTATACATAATAGTGATTTTGCTCAATAAATATAGGTGCGTTGTAATGGCGAACGGGCATCGGCGATGGACTTCTGAGCAGCTGGTTCAATTGCAGTTGGAGTGATCGCCCTTTGAGAAGGGTGAAATGAGACACAATATTTGTGTCATCACATTTAGGTCCTAGTTGGCATATCCCATACCCTATCAGACGTGCTTCGAACCCTGAGTCTCACACCCGAAACTAGATTTTTTCATTTCGTTTGCGGAACACACCAAGGTGATTGACGCATTTTGAGTGGGTGATTTATAAAGAGAGAAATAAAAAAAACGGAAGAGACAGGGAGGTTAACCTAGAAGAACTGGTTCGCTGCCCTGTACAGGGGTGGGAAAATAATAGTCGCAAAGAGAATAGAGTTCAAAAGATATAAAATAAATTAGAAAAAAATCACATGCGCACACATTCAGGGAGCTCCAATCACAGTCGTTTGGACAAGCCGGTTGAACGCAAGAAGCGCAGGAGCGCCTTCACAGCCTTCTTCTGCGACATAAAGTCCTGTCGGTAGCGCAGGACTCTTTCTTTCGAAATAGTCTTGTTGTCCAGTTTGTCTAGTGCATTGCAGAGTGATTGTCTCTGCGAGCAGTATTGTGAGCATTCACACAGAATGTGCCAAGTTGTTTCATCACTGCCGCAATGGCCGCATGCAGGAGTGTCGACGATTCCTATGTGGAACGCGTACGCATTAGTAAATGCGACACCCAACCATCATCTGCACAGCATAGTAGCGTCTCGTCGGCGAAGTAATGGAGGAATTCGAAGACTGAGAGTAGAGTATAAAGTACGTAATCATGCATGGATGAAATGCGACTCGTTTCATTGCGACGTGGTGCGCTTGCAAGCAAGCATGCGGAGTTCCCGTGCAGCGTCAGTTCTGGAGAGCTGAATTGATATTTGATTGTCCTCAGTTTGGGCAGAACGGGTGGCTTGATTGGCCCGTTCATTGCCAGTTAATCTACAATCACTTCGAAGCCATTGAAAGGCTATTTCATATCCTTTCTCAATGAAATGATGAGCTTTTTCTTCAATCTCTAATACCAGTAGTTCGTACGGTCCGCGGCGTAAAGGTGATAAAATTCGACATCATTGTATGGGGCCTCGTAAATGCACATATCAGAAATGAAGAACGGCTACGAGATGGTGACAAAGACGTCGCAACGACGGTGCGTCTGAAAGAAGCAGAGAAGTCAAACTAGTGCACTCCCCCCCCCCCCCACCACTTACATTCCCACCCGTCTCTTTTAATGATTGAAAGCAGAATCCAATCGTGCCCCGTACCTTGAACAGTCCGGGTCCGAAGCGTTAGTGTTTTAACGCGTGAGATTATAGCAACCATGTCTTTTTTGACGATGTGGATAGCTGAGGACCTAATGTGTAACATAAAACGCTATTTTTATCCCCCACATTTACTGCCGTATTGGACCAATCGCCGGCCTTCGCGAAAAGCACGTCATCAGTTCACTCCCCTTTTGCATTCATTACAGGCCTTATCTTTCCCACCCGATCAACGGTGGGGGAGAAGGGGTGGTCTGTCAGCTGCCTCTTTCTTAATTGATCAGCTAGAGCACGCTTAAGTTTTGGTGTATAACAGAACACCAATGGTCAAAAAATAACTTAACAGAACGGAAATTTAATCAAGCTACACGACAGAAAAAATCACAAACTCAGCAGCTACCTGATTCTAGATCCTCGGCGCGCGATGTGTAAATTTGGTCACTCCAGTTCCGTACCACTGACAAAGACAGCGGTTGTCATTCTCCCTTCACCTTTTTTTTTTCTTACGGTCTTTCTCCCTCTTTCTTAATGTCAAGCTCTCACCAGCATGGAGACCAAATCGAGAACCCGAATTACGCACCGAATTCCTCGCAAGTCGAAGAAGTACACTGTTTTTTTTTTCAGGACGCATACGGCGGAAGCTACGCACATTTTCTCCCTTCATCTCACATGGTTATTCAAGGATGGGATGGAGACTTCATTTCTGTGGGTCTTCATTTCCTTCAGCTGCAGAAAACACGCGTCTTGACGTATGATAGCCAGTTTTGTACATACGTGTACCTTCCCATGCACATCAAAAATTTTCAAAAAAAGGTGGCTGAAGACTAATAATCACCTCCCATAGTGCACTATGGCGTTGACATAAAATAGTTTGCGCGTCAGTCAACCAGAACGACCGCTGTCCGTCGTCTCTAATGCTGTTTCGTTTTCCTGGGCAGCTGAGAACTCACTCCTCTAGCGAAGCGATTGAAAAGAGAGCCGGCGTTGGCGAGAAATACAATGGACTTAACTCTTCCCCTTACCTTACTACCCCGTCTCCTCGCATCCCATTTCCCCTTTTTTTTCTCCTCAAACACCCTTCGAACTAGGCTATAGAAGTCCTCGAAGAGAGAAATTGAGCCGAGTTTTCCTCGAGCGAAGATGGCAAGCCTCCCTTACTGGAGAAGCTGTATAAGTGGAATCCGACGACTGTGATGACAGCTAGCAATGGTCCATTTAAGGACTTAGTTTGGGAGTGTATTGATAAAAAATCAAAGAGGTAAAACAAAACCGCGCAGAAATAAGGTGATGAGAAAACCATGCCCTTTCGTGACGTTGTCAGTGAGACAGTACGATGGGATGAGCTAAGAAAAACAACCTTTATACGTCACGATGTCTTTTTTATTCTCTCGCTCTTGTTTAAATGTTCGCGGATCTAATGAAAGGGCTGACTGAAAATTGCCGGTGGCATTCGTGAATAAATTACAAGCCTTTATTTCAAAACTTGCGGTAATTAGTTCAATTCACATTCTTGCTGCTTGCGCGCTCCTTGATGCTTTATATATAAAAAAACGAAGAAACAGGGAGGTGAAAAAAAGGTGTAGAAAAGAGAAATGCAAAATATTGCCGAAACAAAAATGAATTCACGAGGCGAGATTCAAACAGGTGCATCCTCCATACGAAAGGGAGCATCCAAACCACTCCGGCACGCTAGCAGATTACAACATAGTCTTGTATAGTACAGAGTAGCATTAAGTGGGAATTAGGGATGAGCGTGAGGAGAGGTGAGTATGGTATAAAGGAGGAGAGAAATAGTTAATCGGAGCCAAGAAAGAAGCAGAAAGGTAGGAACAGATAATGAGGTGGAAGCCGCGCTTCTCGAAGCGAGACCAGTCGGTCGACGGGAAGTGAACGGAAGTAAACGAGCTGTGCCCAGCTTAGCGCCACGCAGCGCAAACTGCACGTATTTTTCTAAATCATATCTGAGCTGCGAAAAATCACACAGGAGCTTTTTTTACTCTAATGTTATTGCTGAGAGACCTTACGTTAGCTCCGGCGCTGCATTTTTTCATGATTTACATTTCATTCTTCAAGGTTTCGTTGGCTCGTCTCACTATTAAACTTCGGTGCACACTACTCCCGGATTTAGTTCTGTAGTTTTATTATGCTGTACTGTTTTTGTTTTGCCTCATTATCTCCTTAGGTTAGAAAAAATCACGGATAGTTTATTTCTCAGTTTTTCAAGATTGGAGCTTTTCTTTTTGAAAATAAATCGCCCACCGTATTGAAAAAAAAACATCTAGCGCCATTGCCTATTAATAACGAAGTCATAGCTGCGCACTGCCTGGCTTCAACCTCGCCTAGCAACGCAACCTCACCTATGGCAGCCGCCGCAGACAGTCCCACGCAGGCGCCGCGCCTAATGTCCGGTGTGGCGTGAGTCGAGTACGAGCAACACAACATCTGCGCTTCTGTTGGGAAAGCCACGGCCAGGCTTCCCTGGCAGTTCCTGGCGCTGTAGTTCGCACATGCTTGCTGAGTATGTGACAGGCTGCGGTTCCACTCTACTCAGACTACGCCAAGTAAAGACATGTAGCACCAGCCAAAAAACGAACTGGAGATTTCGTGAACAGGGATCCGCCAACTAGGCCCCGCCATGGTGGTCTAGTGGCTAAGGTACTCGGCTGCTGACCCGCAGGTCGCGGGTTCGAATCCCGGCTGTGGCGGCTGCATTTCCGATGGAGGCGGAAATGTTGTAGGCCCGTGTACTCAGATTTGGGTGCACGTTAAAGAACCCCAGGTGGTCAAAATTTCTGGAGCCCTCCACTACGGCGTCTCTCATAATCGTATGGTGGTTTTGGGACGTTAAACCCCACAAATCAATCATCAATCAATCAATCGATCCGCCAACTACATACAATGAAATCGCCCAACATTTTGCTATAGATAGGCGAATCTTTCCAATCTTTCCACCTCTATGTAGGAAGCTAAATAGAGCGTTGTCACTTACATTGCGATTACTTCAAACAGAAACGTATCCTAACCCTGCCTTTCTCCACAACATTTACCCTGAGGTTTATTTAAACAACCAGTGTACAATGTGGTGGTTTAGGCACCTTACATCATATGCTCTGGGAGTTCCCTATGGTACGCGGCACCGATACAGCATTGTCCAGAAAGTGGGACTCCGCTCTCCGGAGTGTGGACATAACATCGCAACATTGGGCTGTCCAGAGGGCCCACAATGCGGTGCTAAGTCTCAGCCTTACTGTCCCATCGTGGGAGCGGCCCGCCGGGTGCTAGGGCGCACGCCTTCGGACTTTCACAATAAAGTTTTCGCAATCCAAACCAAACCAGCCAAAAAAGCCACGTTATGTCTCTCGAACTGAACAGTTTTGCTGTTTACTGATCTTTACATGGCAAGTGTAAACTTAATTTTTTCTAATCTGGTTCCACCACGGTCACGCGCAATTACGTATCACTGAATGTAACCATCGACTTAGATCGTCAGTGCGACCTCAAAGCTATAGCCGTTTCTCTCACTTGCTTACGTAATCACGCCAGTGGTCACTTATCGCAGCTTATAACAATATGAACGCACAGCTCATTTTAATGAAATAAGAAAGAAAATATATCACATAAAGATTCCATATTTATACACAACAATCACGATATATACCCGCTGAATACTCATAACATTGCAGCAGACATAGCACTAATAAAATTACAATAATAAATTACTTTTCGCTACAATGTGTAACGTAATACATTGATTGATTTATATCTGGGGTTTAACGTCCCAAAATCACCATATCATTATGAGAACCACCGTAGTGGAGGGCTCCGGAAATTTCGACCACCTGGGATTCTTTAGTTTGCACCCAAATCTGAGCACACGGGCCTAAATTTTCACACACGGGCCTAAATATATTGCGACGTAACGTTGACGAGCGCAAGCTGGGCGCAGCGATGCTACGCCAGCAAAACGCGAACACTCTATGGTCTCACCCCAGACGCGACCAGCGTCTGCCAGCACAGCCCGGCGGCAACCGGAGCGTAATGCGACATGCTGCGTTTCGCACCAACAGCGTTACCAAGAGTGCACCGCGTCTGCCTAGCTTCGTGACAAAGGGAGGCCGGGCGTGCTTAAACGCGCATGCGTCAAAGCAACGCAGTGCGGTGCGTGCCTCCGAGTATATGCCAGGCAGATTGGTGCCCGGCATGGAATCGCCGGCATGACGCCACGAAACGAACGCTGAAGCACACGTGCACCGGGTCACGTCTAAGTGTATTGGCGTCTTGCATGTGGCATGTAGTAATGCTCTTACATGACACGCATCTCATAATTATTAGGTTGCACCAGTCATCCATTCACCTTCGTCATCGATTCACGTTACGTAATACCCAATTCGGCATATATGATTCTAGCGAAACGGCCCCGAGCGCATCATGAGTGCGGCATGTAGTCATGCTGTTACATGACACGCATATCACGATTATCTTGTTTGGACATGCTATTTACATATGTCGTCCGTTCACGTCACGCATTACTGAATTCGGTACATGTGAAACTAGCGAGATGGCCGTGAGCGCATCATGAGCGTAGCATGATGCACTCATGATGCACTCATGATGCGCTAATGTTGTTACATGACACGCATCACATGATTTTAATGCTTGCACCAGTAGAATTCCTTTGTCATCTACTCGCGTTCCTTAATACTAAATTTGGTGTATGTGAAGCTAGCTAAACGGCTGCGATGGCATCACGAGTGTGGCCTGTAGTCATGATGTCACATGACAGGCATCTCATGATTTTCATCTTTGCACCAGTCACCTACCTTCGTCATCCGTTCGCATCACGTAACACCGAATTTGGTACACGTGAAGCTGAGACGGCTTCGAGCGCGCCATGAACGTCGCATGTAGTGATGACTGATGACTTACATGACATGCATGTCATGATTTCCATGTTAGGGTCTGTCGCTTATGTTCGCCTTGCAATCATGTCAGACCATGCTAGTTTTGCAACATGTCGTGTGAACGAGACCACCACAAGAGCAGCAAGACCATGAAATTTAAATCACGACATTCATGACATACATATCATGATTTTCATGGTATGACTAATCAAATATGCTCGTCATACAGTCATGTTATGTCATACCAAGTTTGGTATCGATACCATTATCCAACCGGCCAGGAGAGCTATAAGTCGTAGACGGCTAGATAGATAGATAGATAGATAGATAGATAGATAGATAGATAGATAGATAGATAGATAGATAGATAGATAGATACGCTGATACGCAAAGTCGCTGAAGTTCACTAAGAAATGCTTCGCATTTAAATGTAGATGGGCTATGCAGAAAAGGCGACTTTTTTTGAGCAATATCAAAGTAATTTCATTACTTCTCAGAGGAATTAGCAAAAGAATGTTATTTTCGGCCCTCTGCGATTCGTCGCGTAACCTGATTCCATTTAAAAATTTTTAGAAATGTAGTTTGCGTAGAATGCAGCAAAATGACACATGGAGCAAAACGCAACATTTGACTTTGCCGGCTATTGTAGCTAACACAAAATTGTTTTTCTTTGTTTCTCTATTTAAGCAATAGTTGCGGGTAGCTGACTGCCTTTTTATTCATCAGAGTTTTGTCCTTTCAGACAGTATTCGTGTGGAAAGGATTACGCGGCTGGTGTCAGTGTGTTCGTCACCCGTCCAAAAGGGGCGAAATTTCGCTTGACCAAATTTTTGGATGCATGTATAGAGATACTCGGACGTCAGTGCAACGCCTTACGAATTTATTTCATTACTGATACTACTACCTACATATTACCAAAAGTTTGTTCATTTTGTGCACGGTGCGAAAACGAAAACTTGATTTTTTTTAATTTGGACACTTGGCAGGGGCGAAACCCACCAACAAGGCGTCGAAGTGCCTTAGAAAGTGTTTTATTAAGTGAACCATTGATTCATATTTATTATACATTATATTTTTTTTGTTTAGGAGGGCCAAGACGTGCAAGAAATATAAAGCTTCTGATAGGTAGAAAACAACATAAAAAAAAACACTGACCGCTGTTGAGGACCGGGATCACTCCATTCGCGCTCCTACATCGAGGTTGTACCGAGTTCCGAAACGTGCTTTCAAAAAAGGCGCATAAAAAATTTAAAGAATATCCAAGTAAAGCATTTCACAAATACGTCATGAACTTGAATTTCAAAGATATATTTTTCAAAATAAAATTTTAAAAGTAAGAAGAGATAGAAAATTCCAAACTCATTGCCTTACAAAGGCCGGCCGACGAAAGTGAAAGCCACGAAATGTCCGTGCAGTTTTGCACAAAACGGCAAATAATAGCAAAGAAAATGTGCCAGAACATATCTAGCCTTTAATCATCGAATAATCTAATGCAGACCAAGTGTTCAACAAAATACAAATTTAGCACAATGATTTATTGATATATGGGTTTCAACATCCGAAAACCACCATATGATTATGAGAGACGCCGTAGTGGAGGGCTGCGGAAATTTTGACCCCCTGGGGTTCTTTAACGCGCGCCCAAATATGAGCACACGGGCCTACAACATTTCCACCCCCATCGTAAATGTAGCCGCCGCCGCCGGGATTCGATCCCGCGACCTGCGGGTCAGCAGCCGAGTTTCTTAGCCACTAGACTACCGCAGCGGGGCGGGGCCCACGGGGTGAACTACAAGGGCTTCTACTGCGAAATGTGAAGACGTGAAGTTTCTTCAAACTGTCGTTTTGTTTGGCAGATTGGGGCAAAATTTGACATCTGGTACATTTTTTTTAATTTATTTATAAAGCGACTCTGGTAACCTGGTCATATTTATGCAGCACATACCTTCTACCCAAGGAAAGTTTCTGCAAAACATTTTGTAGTAAAGAGAGAAATAAAAAATAATATTCACCACTTTCAAACTTTTCTCGCATTTTACCGGCCCCCTAACCCAAAATGCAATTTAACAGCTTTTTGCAGTAATATGGTTATTTATGTTTCGTGCGGCAACTATTTCTATGTTACACTATTTTTCTTACTCTACGTGTTTACTTCAACTAACAAACTTGACCTCTTCGGCTGTAAGGTCTCTCTCGTATCACACCACCCCAAGGCAGTTTTTCGGGCTAGAAACTGAGCGCCACTGGTTCATCTGCCACGATTGCTTGCTTCGGATGCCCAAACCTAGTTCGGGCGCCCGAAGGTGGGGAAGCGTCAAAGCTCATTACGTTTGCGCAAGAGTAACGCTTCGCACAGCTCTCTACCACACAAATTAACTCGCCTATGGGATACGGATAGAGAGGATGAATGAAAGGAAGGGAGAGATAGGGACATACGGATGGGAAGAGAAAGGGTGAATCAGAACTAATGAGCGAAAGAGTTGGGCCAACAATTACTCACTGTCACAACCCACGCGTTCGCATCTTTGAAAAAGTTATCAGAATTCAATCCGCGACCACTCGATGCAGAAATGATGCCCATAATTTTCACCGAGTTCTCCAGGAGTTCGTCCCCGTGTTCTCCAGCGGGCGCGAAGCACACTTCTTAATGAAATTCAAAGCGGAAAAAAAATAAATCAGGGCCTTGAACGTTTACATTCAGCTAGTTTTTCACTGTTTGATAGGAGTGCGGTCAGTATCTAAATAAAGACCAAGGAAGGAGTGGCGGTGGGACTTCTTGAAACAAGGGATTGTATATTACTCTCAGCCTATAGATAACGAAACGTTCTCATAAGCTTCAATATGACATATCAACACGACGAAACGTCACGTTATGTTACTCGTTGCTGTCGTACAAAGTCTCTAAACTTATCCCCCTTCACAAAAACGCATTTCTTACAAAAATGTGGATTTCGATAGGTCTTGCTTGACAGCGCGTGAGCGTTTGCGCAATCCTGATATACGTTGCGACATGGCACACATTTGCGCATAAGCTGGCTGGGATTGGCACGAATGCAACCACTCATTAGTCAGTGCTTTTGACGTAGTGATGTGCCATAGTATAGATGACTTGCAGTGATGTCACAGAAACAGTAATGTTGGAATGCCGACATGGTGAGACGCGAACTTCTGTGACGTCAAATTAGCGTTGTCAGTACATCGCATGTTGGTACTTTTACGCGTGTACAGCTGCCTAGTAACAATTTAGCGACGTCGTTTTCATCCTGAAGAAGGTTAATCAGCGCGTGAAAATTCGGTTTTGACAACAACTAAGCCGTCATACTGAATCAATGTTCTGCCTGCATGACCTCACTTGGAGGCTATAACTTGTTCTGTTTTGTTCGCACTGCTCTTCAAGGAACGATCTTTTTTAGAACTTGTTACTAGGCTAGCTGGTACATCAAGTTGATTGATTGATTTGTGAGGTTTAACGTCTTAAAACCACCATATGATTATGAGAGACGCCGTAGTGGAAAGCTCCAGAAATTTCGACCACCCGGGGTTCTTTAACTTGCACCCAAATCTGAGTACACGGGCCTACAACACTTCCGCCTCCCTCGGAAATGCAGCCGCCAAAGCCGGGATTTGATCCCGCAATCTGAACAGTGAACAGTGAACTTTATTGACATCATGTACATAGTACACACACATAGTACACAATGCCGGAGGCCGGCAGAAAAAGCCATCGCAAGGATAGCTTGACGAAGCTGCGGGCCCCCATTTTGGCACCAGCGTACAACGGTGTTCTCAGTGCATAAAAAAATTGTACTGAACAGATAAATCACTTAGTACAGGACCCGAAGGTAATTGTGAGCTTACTACAAATAACCACGTCTTGCGTACAAACCATACACAAAAGAAAATATACACCAACGGATGTACTAAATAGCTCAGTACATATAGATTACCTTCATAATACATGCATACAGATTAACATAACTTTGTAATTTACATAGAGTACACTATAGATATATAATTGCACAAATCATTCAATACACGACCGAAAAAAAATATGAGAAAATATGAGGTGGTTACAAAACCGTGACGGGGCATGTACATCGAGTGGAGTATAGGAAGCTTGCTTCTTCGCCTGCGAAGTTTTTTCGTGTTTTATCACTTTCCTATATTTACTTTGACTCCCCCCAAACAACTCGGCAGAAAAAGAAGCCTCGTGGTTATTCCTTGGCATGTTGCGTGGGGCGTCACTACCGAAGCTGTTAATCTGTAGAGGCTTGCAAAGTAGTTGGCACAGCACACCTGTGTCGACTTAGGTGCCGAGAAGAAATGTGTCTTTTGTGTAAGAAATTCATGTTGTAATCTGTATAGACCCCTCCGCTGTGGTGTTGTAACTAAGGCACTGCACCACAGCGGCTCGTAGACAAAAACGTGCTCTATATATTTTCGGGAAAAGAAGTAACTCCGTTCCCATTCTTTTCTTTACAGCGTCGTCCTCATTCTATTCTGGAGCCACCAAAATGTGCAATGATTCCGGAGCCCATGGCAACTCCACAACACTAGTCAGAATTATTGAGCCATTTTCCGAAATGCACAATCCGAGATACACTTCTTCAGGGGTTGCAGGGGAACGCTGCGCGCGCACTGTCCTTATGCTCAAGAAATAGCAGAGCCTGCGCTTTTGTTATTCATTTCCATGACATTGTGTGGGCAGCTTT
Source organism: Rhipicephalus microplus (assembly GCF_043290135.1). Lineage (NCBI taxonomy): Eukaryota > Metazoa > Arthropoda > Arachnida > Ixodida > Ixodidae > Rhipicephalus > Rhipicephalus microplus. The sequence continues at coordinate 979,087 of NW_027464623.1, forward strand.
TTTATATAGACGCGAAACAGCTTTCACCGAGTTCCAGCAGGTGTGCGTAACCAACTTTACTGCACATGCGCAACAGCTAGCCCAAGTACTGCAAGAACGTGCTCACACGTTAGCGCGTTCCGGTCTGTGTGAGGGACTGTGTAAATACGCTGAGGCTTCTCCTCCTTACACTCTATCAGCAATTATATGAGAGCGTCGGGGAACGAGATTCTTTAGACGAGGGATGAACCCACGTGCTCCCACATGGCGTGGAGATTGGTGGTGTTGGGTGAACCCGCGTTTCATGCTTCAACAAGAGTTCGGGACGCGTAACAGCAACAGAAAAATAAAGTGAATTATTGGTGTGCTCCACTTGCAAGAACGAGTTAACACTGGGCAAGGTGCCTGTGATCAACGGAACTTTAAGTCGAACTTTACGCTGCTTCGCATGCCACTCATTGTTCCTGTTGTGTGAGATTGTGTACTTTTTTCCAGAATGAAGATAAGACATGATGAAGACGGTGATTACAGTTATCTGTGATGTATTGAACATGTAAGCTCATTTTGAGTCCTTTCTCCTGGTACCGATCATGGGGAGTGTGCAGCAGCGGCTTTCTGTTTCTGGAACTACTTAAGCTTTTTGTTGTACCGGGTAGTACGAAGAGGAATTATCATCATTTCGATACGCCATCGTTGTGTTCTTCAGCTTCTGCTTCACTGCTATAACACAGCCGATTTGTCGGGTGCAGGTAATACAAAAACTATGGTGGGCAATCAAGTGTATTACGTAAAAAAGGAAAGCGGGAGGGAAAGGGTGCCACTGTGAAACAAATGATTATTTCCTTTCTTGCCACAGACAACAATCAGTTTGCAGATTTGGAGCGACAGGGCTCGCCTTTCCGGCAAAGTGAGCACGCTCACAGGCTGCGTTTTCCCGGTCCACTTCCACTCCAGCGCCTCGTCGCAGACTCAACTAAAGCCTTAGCACACGCTCCTTGAGTTCGTCGCTGCACGACAGATGGATCACTGCTTCGCAATTTCTACAGCGTTCACGTTGAGTGCAGCTGCATGAATCTGTTTCAGTCTGTTGAATCATAGTGGCAGGGAATGGACCCAAGGCACTTAATTCCACCTTGGCTTTAGGTGTCTTTGACAGTTCTATTTAAAAATACATTACGAAAAATAATGCTGTGGTTAAGGGACATCTATAGTATACGTGGGCAGCATGACATCTCAGCCTGTCTAAAAATGTCTGAGGAGAAGGAGTAAATTTATTTCACCCAGTGACAATTCCAATGTAAACGAAACGTGCCCAGCGTCAAAGAATTTTTTCCCATAAAAAATGGAAGTCTTTGATTCAGTGCACTGAAATTGTAAGCAAACGTGTAGGACATTTCTCCTAATTTTGGCTAATGGTTTCAAAAGCTTACCGCAGTGTTACGCCTGCAGCATTACTAATGTAAAGGGGGTTTATTGAAGGACTCAGCAAGCGGGTGGTAGCTCTAAAGGAAGGCAGGCGAACCCAGATGACGGTGCTTGATCGCCGATCTCGTGCCTTTTTCTTGTGCTGATGATAGCTGACCTGATGGTATCAACGTCTTTCTTATTCACTACACTAAGAAGGAACCATCTTCAGACG